>NC_057814.1:281365865-281375630 GCF_018294505.1 Triticum aestivum | reverse complement strand
GGCGCGGCGAAGGCGGCGGCGACACGTGTCGGCTCCGGACTGGTCGGTGGGCGGCGGTGGACGCGTCCGGCCGGGGCGGACGTGTCCGGCGGCGCACGGGGATTTCTCTAGGGTTTCGTCTACGTTCGTATTTCGGGAGGGTCACATATAAATAGGTAGAGGGAGCTAGGAGGCTCCAAATGAGGTGCGGTTTTCGCCCACACGATCGTGATCGAACGACCTACAGCATGGAAGAGAGTTTGGTGGGTTTTGGCTGGTTTTTAGGTTTTTTTGCTGGAACACACAGAAGGCATCTGCGGTTACCCGGTTAACCGTTGGAGTAGCAAACGACCTCCAAATGGAACGAAACTTGACCGGTGGCCTACCGGTGGTATACTAAGGCCACTTGACAAGCCTCGGCCCATTCGGAGAATGTTTGACACCCGCTCATGAAAGAAAACAAGAGGGGTGCGCCGGAGGAGATGGGAGCGCCAGATTGCAAAACGGACAACGGGAAAAATGTTCGGATGCATGAGACGAACACGTATGCAAATGCAATGCACATAATGACATGATATGAAAAGCATGACATGAACAAAATGCAAAACGAAAAACAAAACCCGACTACGGAGGGAATATCATAGCACATAGCCGAAAATGGCAAGAGTCGGAGTTACAAATATGGAAAGTTACATGCGGGGTGTTACAACACTCCACCACTACGAGAGGATCTCGTCCCGAGATCTAGGACTGAAAGAACTCCGGATATTCGGAACGGAGATGGTCCTTGCGTTCCCAGGTGGCTTCCCGGTCGGAATGGTGCGACCACTTCACTTTCAGGAATTTGATTGACTTGTTGCGAGTCTTGCGCTCAGTTTCTTCAAGAATAGCAACGGGGTGCTCATGATAAGACAAATCTTTTTGGAGGTCAATCTCTTCGAAGTTGATAGTGCGCTCAGGCGTCTTGAAGCACTTGCGAAGCTGCGACACGTGGAACACATCGTGTACGTTCACGAAGTTGGAAGGAAGCTCAAGTTGATAGGCGAGGTCGCCTCTTTTGCCAATGATCTTGAAAGGACCCACATATCTAGGGGCAAGCTTCCCTTTGATACCGAAGCGACGAGTGCCTTTCATTGGAGAGACGCGGAGGTAGACATGGTCTCCGATCTCGAAAGCCAAATCACGATGCTTACTATCATAGTAACTCTTCTGACACGATTGCGCGGCTTTGAGATTATCACGGATGACTTTACACATTTCTTCAGCTTCTGTGATTAAGTCATTGCCAAGAAGTTGGCGTTCACCAGTCTCTGACCAATTGAGAGGAGTACGTCACTTTCTGCCATAGAGAATCTCGAATGGGGCCTTGCCCGAACTCGCTTGGAAGTTGTTGTTGTAGGAGAATTCGGCATATGGAAGACAATCTTCCCATTTCATGCCAAAGGAAATGACACAAGCCCTGAGCATATCTTCAAGAATTTGATTGACTCACTCGACTTGGCCACTAGTTTGAGGATGGAAAGCTGTGCTGAAGCGAATGTTTGTGCCCATGGCCTTCTGGAAGGAGTCCCAGAACTTAGAGGTGAAGATGCTTCCACGATCTGAAGAAATCAATTGTGGAATGCCGTGCAAGGAGACAATTCTGGAGGTGTATAGCTCTGCCAGCTGAGCTGCTGTGATGGATTCTTTGATTGGAAGGAAATGAGCCACTTTAGAAAGGTTGTCAATGACAACGAAGATAGCATCATTTCCGCGCTTGGACTTTGGAAAACCAGTCACGAAGTCTATTTCGATATGATCAAACTTCCATTCCGGGATAGCAAGAGGTTGGAGGAGACCAGCTGGTCGTTGGTGTTCTGCTTTCAATCTTTGGCAGACATCACATTCATTCACGAATTGAGCAATTTCTCGCTTCATTCGAGTCCACCAATACGACTGCTTGAGGTCATGATACATCTTCGTACTTCCAGGATGAATGGAAAGAAGAGAATTGTGTGCCTCGTTCATAATGACTTTTGTTAGATCACCTTTAGGAACCACAATCCGGTCCTCGAAGAATAAAGTGTCTATGTCGTCAATGCGATAGCACTTGTATTTGGAAAGACCCTTGTCGATACCACGTTTCACCTTCTTCACCATGGCATCAAGGAGTTGTGCCTCACGAATTTGATCTTCCAAAGTAGGAGAGACTATGAGGTTGGCAAGAAAGCCTTGAGGAACAACTTGGAGATTCAGCTTGCGGAAAGCTTCACAAAGATCCGGTTGGAAAGGCTTGAGAATTAAGCTGTTGCAATAAGTCTTCCTGCTTAAAGCATCCGCAATGACATTGGCCTTGCCTGGAGTATATTCAATACTCGGATTGTACTCTTGAATCATTTCGACCCATCGAGTCTGCCTGAGGTTGAGGTTGGGCTGAGTGAAGATGTACTTGAGACTCTTGTGATCGGTGAAAATGTCCACTTGTCTTCCCAACAAGAGATGTCTCCACGTTATTAATGCATGGACAACTGCCGCCAACTCAAGATCGTGAGTGGGGTAGTTCTTCTCATTGGGCTTCAACTGACGAGAGGTATAGGCCACAACTTTCTTCTCTTGCATTAACACAGCACCGAGACCTTGGAGAGAAGCATCACAGAAAACTTCAAATGGCTTGGATTCATCAGGAGGAGTTAAGACAGGAGCTGTGACTAGTTTCTCTTTGAGAGTGTTGAAAGCAACGTCACACTCAGGAGACCAGACATACTTCACATGCTTCTGGAGGAGGTTGGAAAGAGGCTTTGCAATCCTGGAGAAATTCTCAACGAATCTTCGGCAATAGCTTGCAAGACCAAGAAAACTACGGAGCTGCTTGACATTCTGAGGGGGTTCCCAATTCACAATTGCGGACACCTTCTCGGGGTTAACAGCGATGCCCTTGGCAGAGATGATGTGACCAAGGAAAAGAACTTCATCGAGCCAAAACTCACATTTGGAGAACTTCGCATAGAATTGATACTCTGTGAGCTTGTCGAGCACCAATCGCAAATGTTTGGCATGGTCCTTCTTATTCTTGGAGAAGACCAAGATATCATCGAGATACACCAGAATGAATTCATTGGTATAGGGGTTGAATATGAAATTCATCATCCGAGAGAATACTGGAGGAGCATTGACAAGGCCGAAAGACACGACAGTATATTCATAAGAACCAAAGCTTGTTCTGAATGCTGTCTTGGGAATATCTTCTTCACGAATGCGAATTTGATGATAACCCATATGAAGGTCAAGCTTGGAGAATACTTTAGCACCTTTCAGTTGCTCGAATAGCTCATTGATGTTGGGAAGTGGATACTTGTTCTTGATCGTCTTCTTGTTCATTGGACGGTAGTCGACACAAAGTCGGTCCGTGCCATCCTTCTTCTTTACAAAAAGAACACCACAACCCCATGGAGATGAACTCGGTCTGATCAAACCCAGACGCTCTTGTTCATCGAGCTGTTTCTTCAATTCCTTCAGCTCGTTGGGTCCAAGTTTGTATGGACGCTTGCAAACGGGTTCAGTGTCGGGCTCATGTTCGATAACGAACTCAACTGGTCGATGAGGAGGCATACCCGGAAGCTCTTCTGGAAAGACATCTTGATACTCACAAACGACTGGAATTTGAGAGATGGCATTCAATTCGCCCTTCTCATTGAGAGAAAATAACCGAATGGTTTCATCACGAGCTGCATAAATGATAACATCCTCAGAAGAGTGTGTCAATAGAATTTCCCTGGAAGCACAATCAAGTTGAGCTTTGTGCTTAGAAAGCCAGTCCATCCCGAGAATTAGATCAATATCCGAGTCACCAAGAACAACTGGAGAAGACAGAAATTTATAGTTTCCCATCTTGATGGAAACATCCGGAGCAACCAAACTAGAAGTCAAAAGCTTTCCCAGAGAAACAACTTGCATAACTTTGGATAAAATCTCTGTGTCAACAGTGTGCTTCGATGCAAATGGGTATGACAAGAAAGAATGCGATGCACCAGTATCAAATAAGACTTTTGCAGGAATATCATTAACTGACAGATTACCCATTATCACATCAGTAGATTCCTCCGCTTGAGTTGCATTCATCATGTTCACCTTTGCAGACTTTGGATTATGCTTGACCACTGCATTGCTGGAAGATCTGACAGGAGGAGGAGGCGGAAGGCGCCTTTGGTTGAAGCACTTGTTAGCATAGTGACCTTTCTGCTGACACTTGTTGCAAGTCACCTCTGAGAGTGGACGGTGATAAGGAGCATTGGACTTTGGAGCTTGATTGTGAGACTTGTTCTGATAGCCAGAGTTGGAAGAGTTGGAAGAACCATGGCCACCTTTGTTCTTCTGCTGGTAAGGCTGACGAAACGGAGGAGGAGGAGGCAACCAGAACTTATGTTGCTTAGCAGTCACAAGTGAGGAAGAAGAAGACTGAACTGCATCCCTGACTCTCTTCTTAGAAGCCTCACACTTGAGCTGAGCAACCTCTTGCTTCAGTGCCATGTTGTAGAATTGATCAAACTGAGTAGGCTCAACAAGAACGAGAGCTAACTGCAGATCCTCTCTAAGGCCACCTCTGAAGTGATAGATCATGCTCTTTTCATCAGGAACGTCTTGTTTAGCGAAGCGAACAAGTTTCTGAAACTAGATGTTGTATTGATACACAGACATGTTGCCTTGCTTGAGATTGCGGAACTCCTCACGCGTGCTCTCAACAACACTTTGTGGAATGTGGTGCGCTTTGAAGTCCCGACAGAAGTCAGTCCAAGTGATCACATGACCTCCTCTGGAGTCTTTGTATTGCTGAAATCAATCAGCAGCTTGGTCCTTGAGCTGAAAAGAGGCGAACTTGACATAGTCCTCAGGCCTGACATTGCTACATTCAAAATGCTTGTTGATGTCCACGAGCCAATCATCGGCATCCGTGGCCTCGGCACAGTAGCTGAAAGACTTGGGCTGATTTGCGAGAAACTGGTTGAGTGTAGCGAAGTGAGGCTGATTGTTGCCTTGACCTTGATTTCCTTGATTGCCTTGCCCTTGGATACGTTCTTGCAAGAGTTGCAGAATCATCTGAGCATTGGCGTTGGTGGCTGCCATGATAGCTTGCCATGCCTCCGGAGGCGGAGGTGGTGGCGGAGGGTTCGCTTGACTCCCTTCATTGCGATCCGGATTCTGACGCGTTGGCGGAGCCATCCTAAAGAGGGTTACATCCGTTAGCATCTTGATAGACAAATAGACAAGTAGAATCAACGGATAGAAATTGCAACATATAGTCTTCACAATAAACATTCGAACGAGGATGAACGAATGAATTCCGTAGTAAGTCATCACACTTCCATAAGTTGAGAAGCCACATAGAAAAAGATATGGAATCAACATATGACTTCGAAGCAACTCGAATACCACAATACAAAACAAAACAAAGTATTGTCTTGCAGAATAAGCCAGAACAAACATATGATAGAGATTTCGTCCGAAGTTTTCGTGCTGGGGCTCACACGGGCTCAATCGTACAGCACCATCATGTACAAGGCTGTGCACATGACATACGAAGCGTCCCCGAGTCGGCATAGCCAAGGACTCTTTAAGACACTACGAGACCACTGTAAAACCAACCGTGTACAGGCGGACCACTAGACGTCGAACCCCAATCTCATATCATGCGTCTGTCGGAAAGATATCCTAAGGCTACTTGAATTCCCACTTATAAACTCCTGAAACTTTCTGGTTATGCAATCTGGTGTTGGGGATACAGGGGACACAAAATATATCACCCAAACTAGCAATCCCTAGATCCAGCTGTATCCATCCGTCAACACATAACCAAGAAACCTTCGGAAATCGTTTACCTCAACCTTCGAAAAGCATCCGTTATACAAGTTATGGCAATACTCCCGAACTCCCGCCCTAGTACTGGGTGGCGTCGAGGTGATCTCACCAACAACTGCATAAAAGAGATTTCGATGTCGGCGAAACTCAGGTATTCCAGAACTGCAACGATAAAATTGTGACGACAACACCTCGCAGCTCAACTCCCCGGGACACTGCCACAACCCCTAAATGTCAGGAGGCACCAAGAACAATGTTCTCGTCACAAAACCATCGGAACGATTCCAAGATACCCGCGTGATCCTAAATTTTTTTTAGTGAAATTTGAGGAGAGAAGAGTCAAAACTTCTACGTCAGGAGACCTCACCAGAGCGACGAAGGGACTGAGGAGTAAAAAGAATCCTACTCTCCGATATATATAATCCTAAGACTCAAAACATTTTTGTTCTAGACTCAACAACGCCAGCGATTCGATCAAGCAGGGGGCTCCTAAGTCGGGGATGGCTCTGATTACCAACTTGTAACGCCCACGATGCGGCTATATCTCCCACGTGTCGAGGCACGACTTAGAGGCATAACCGCATAGTGGTTTTGTCGCAAGAAGGGTCATCTTCACACAATCCCATGTAATGAACAAGAATGGGATAAAGAGTTGGCTTACAATCGCCACTTCACACAATACATAAATATAATTAATACATCATCCAGAATACAAACATATAGACCGACTACGGTCAAAATCCAGATGAAAATAAGACAACCCCAAATGCTAGATCCCCGATCGTCCCAACTGGGCTCCACTACTGATCATCAGGAAAAGACACATAGTAACGACCACGTTCCTCATCGAACTCCCACTTGAGATCGATCCCATCATCTGCACTGGCATCGTCGGCACCTGCAACTGTTTTGGTAGAATCTGTGAGTCACGAGGACTCAGCAATCTCACACCCGCGAGATCGAAACTATTTAAGCTTATAGGAAAGGAAGGTGTAAAGAGGTGGAGCTGCAGCGGCAATAAGCATATATGGTGACTAACTTGCGCAAAAGAGAGCGAGAAGAGAAGCAACGGAACGGTCGTCATCTAGCAATGACCAAGAAGTGATCCTGAACTCCTACTTACGTCATACATAACTCAGGCCGTGTTCACTTCCCGGACTCCGCCGAGAAGAGACCATCACGGCTACACACGCAGTTGATGTATTTTAATTGGGTCAAGTGACAAGTTCTCTACAACCGGACATTAACAAATTCCCATCTGCCTCATAACCGCGGGCACGGCTTTCGAAAGATAATACCCTGCAGGGGTGTCCCAACTTAGCCCATCATAAGCTCTCACGGTCAACGAAGGATAAACCTTCTCCCGGAAAGACCCGATCAGTCTCGGAATCCCGGTTTACAAGACATTTCGACAATGGTAAAACAAGACCAGCAAAGCCGCCCGATGCGCCGACAAATCCCGATAAGAGCTGCACATATCTCGTTCTCAGGGCACACCGGATGAGACATCCTACGAGTAAAACCAGACCTCGAGTTTCCAAGAGGGGGCCCTGCAGTCTACTCAGTTCAGACCAACACTCGAAGCAGCACTGGCCTGTGGGTTAAAATAAGATGACCCTCGGGCTCGCGAAAACCCGGGGGAAAGGCTTAGGCGGCAAATGGTAAAACCAAAGTTGGGCCTTGCTGGAGGAGTTTTATTCAAGGCGAACTGTCAAGGGGGTCCCATAAATCACCCAACCGCGTAAGGAACGCAAACTCAAGGAACGTAATCTCGGTATGACAGAAACTAGGGCGGCAAGAGTGGAACAAAACACCAGGCATAAGGTCGAGCCTTCCACCCTTTACCAAATATATATAGATGCATTAATTAAATAAGAGATATTGTGATATCCCAACATATCCATGTTCCAACATGGAAGAACTTCAACTTCACCTGCAACTAGCAACGCTATAAGAAGGGCTGAGCAAAAGCGGTAACTTAGCCAAACAACGGTTTGCTAGGAAAAGGATGGTTAGAGGCTGACATGGCAAAATGGGAGACATGATATAGCAAATGGTAGGTAGCGCGGCATGGCAATAGAGCGAACAACTAGCAAAGCAAAGATAGAAGTGATTTCGAGGGGTGATCATCTTGCCTGCAAGGTTCTCAGAGTTGTCGAAAGCTTGATCCTCGTAAGCGTACGCAACAGGTTCCTCGTTCACGAACTCGTCTCCCGGCTCTACCCAAGACAAGAACACAAGCAACGGAACCACAATCAATCACGAGAAATGCACAAGCAACATGATGCAAAACATCTATGATATGCAAGATATGATATGCGATGCATATGCGTGCTCCGGAAGGAAAATGATGAACAAGGCAGTAACTTGGAAAACCAAGCATGCCACTGGAAAGATGAGATGATTTCGGTCGAAATCGATATAAAGATCACCGGAAACGGATGCACGGTTTGCAAATGGCAAGCAAAACAAGAATGACACGAATCTGCGATTAACAGCATGATAGCACTTAAAATGAAACATGCAACAATGCCACAGCACTCCAACATAGCAACAAAGCATATGACAGTAATCTACAGGAGATGCTTGAGAAAAGCTGAACACTGAGATACGGCTAGATCATAACATATCAAGCTCAAACAAGCATGGCAAAAGTGCAAAAGATAACAGGTTCACAGACTCGGTGAAATTACTGGACATGGCAGAAACAGCATCAGGTAGCAATGTTCAGAGCACGAAATCAACATGCTACGGGAACTTAACATGGCAAAACAAGGCATGGCAGTATTGTCCTAAATGCATATGACAAAAGTTCCTTACTGACCATAAGACAAAAAAGACCAGAAGATATGATGGCAACCACGTACACATAGCAAGTTCCGTTATCAGGTTTCAGACTTAGCAGAAAACAGAGCATGGCAGAAATAATAATATGAGGGCATCTTGGTGAGCTTGATGCACTCACCACAAGGCAATGCATGACAAAACAAGCATACCTACAGCGAGATGGCATGCTTATGAAGCTATCCATGGCAAGAACAAAAGCATAGCATGTATGGATCAACTACAATAAGCTTGGCAAAATTGAATAACACGTAAACAATCTGCCAGAAATATTTTATAGCAAAAGTAGAGCAAGATTGAGTTATGCTATGGCACTCCATAATTGCAAACAAGGGCAGCAATGGATCGATTACAACAATACCTACAAGACAGCCTTACTGAACATCTCCAAAATATGCATAGATCTCTCTGTAGCATCAAGTTTACATGGCAACAAAATAATAGCAGACAAAGACAGAAATCACTAAGTCTCTGAAATCAGAAACATTACGGAGCCTAGTTTGCATGCTTGTGCTAGTCACCACAGAGATCACAAAACTACATGGCATACACCACTGGAAAGATGGCATGGCATACAACAAAACACATGTAGAGCTCATGCCCATAAGATGCAAAGATTAAATGATACAAAAATGACAAATCTCCAAGTTCTGTTAAGAACCAGCAGATAACAGCAACTAGCCCTCTTGCAACAGAGATTTGGGCATCAAGATGACCCCTAATGAACATGGTGCAATTGAACAAAATGAAGAGCATCACGAGGCGAACAATTTGACATATTACACGCGCGAAACGGAGCTCTGCGCAGTGAATTATGCACTGCTGAACATGGGTACTTGCTGAGGAAAAAATAATGACAGGAAAATCGGGGCCGAGGGGAAAGTCAACGTACTGTAGATCTCAGATCGGATCGAGGATGAGCTCGGGCTCGGGCTCCCGTGGCCGGCGATGGAGGGCGGCCGGAGCTGCGGGAGGAGGAGGAGGCCGGCGGCCGACGACGGGAGAGGAAGGAGACGGCGCAGGGAGGCGTGCGGCGGCGGGGCACCGCGGGCTCGCTAGGTGGCGCGGCGCACGGCGGCGGCCGGCGGACGGAACGGCGGAGCGACGACC
>NC_057814.1:281333353-281365423 GCF_018294505.1 Triticum aestivum | reverse complement strand
CAGGAGGCGGCGGCGCTCGGCGGCGGCGGGCGCGGCTCGGCCGTGGGCGGGGAGCGGGCCGGGAGGGCCGCGGATGGGCTCTCCGGGCCGGCGGCGCGGCGAAGGCGTAGGCGACACGTGTCGGCTCCGGATTGGTCGGTGGGCGGCGGTGGACGCGTCCGGCCGGGGCGGATGTGTCCGGCGGCGCACGGGGATTTCTCTAGGGTTTCGTCCGTGTTCGTATTTCGGGAGGGTCACATATAAATAGGTAGAGGGAGCTAGGAGGCTCCAAATGAGGTGCGGTTTTCGCCCACACGATCGTGATCGAACGGCCTACAACATCGAAGAGAGTTTGGTGGGTTTTGGCTGGTTTTTAGGGGTTTTTTTGCTGGAACACACAGAAGGCATCTGCGGTTACCCGGTTAACCGTTGGAGTACCAAACGACCTCCAAATGGAACGAAACTTGACCGGTGGTATACTAAGGCCACTTGACAAGCCTCGGCCCATTCTGAGAATGTTTGACACCCGCTCACGAAAGAAAACAAGAGGGGTGTGCCAGAGGAGATGGGAGCGCCGGATTGCAAAACGGACAACGGGGAAAATGTTCGGATGCATGAGACGAACACGTATGCAAATGCAATGCACATGATGACATGATATGAAAAGCATGACATGAAAAAAATGCAAAACGAAAAACAAAACCCGACCACGGAGGGAATATCATAGCACATAGCCGAAAATGGCAAGAGTCGGAGTTACAAATACGGAAAGTTACATGCGGGGTGTTACAACACCCTAACCAAGGTTGCTCACTTCATTCCGATCAGCACCAGATACAAAGCAGATCAACTTGCACAGCTGTATGTATCCAGAATAGTCAGTCTGCATGGAATACCCCGAACTATCACTTCCGACCGAGGTTCCCTGTTTACCTCCGCTTTTTAGTCACGCCTCGATCAAGCCTTGGGGACAGCACTGAAATATAGTACTGCTTATCATCCTCAGATGGATGGACTGACAGATCGCGTAAATCAAATACTCAAAGATATGTTGCGAGCCTGTGCTTTAGCACAAGGACCTAAATGGGAAGACTGCTTGCCATATGCTGACTTTTCCTATAACAACAGCTTCCAGACCAGTCTAAAAATGTCACCGTATGAAGCTCTGTATGGCCGTAAGTGCCGCACTCCTTTAAATTGGTCTCAAACTAGAGATAGCCGTATCTTCGGAACAGATCTCATGATGGAAGCTGAGAAACAAGTTAAGGAAATCAGAGACAGATTGCAATTGGCCAAATCTCGACAGAAAAGTTATTATGATGCAAAGCACGGACAGATCAATTTTGAACCCGGAGAACACGTATACCTCCGAGTCACTCCTATGAAAGGAGTCAAGAGATTTCAAACTCGTGGAAAGTTGGCACCCAGATTTATTGGTCCATTCCCGGTTATGTCTTGAATGGGTACTGTTGCATATCAATTGGAACTACCTGCTGAATTGGCAGACGTCTTCGCGATCCAACCGATCAAGTACAAAACGTACGACAGCTCCGCGATCTACACACGTTCAGCTCGATAACATCCCTCGAACTCTAGATCCAGCTGAGGCCGAGGGAGGGTCCGTCAGCATGTCGGCGTGGTGACGGTGATGATGAAGTTACCGGCGCAGGGCTTCGCCTAAGCACTACAACGATATGACCGAGATGTGTTTCTGTGGAGGGTGGCACTGCACACGGCTAAGAGAAACTTTGGTGTTCCTTTGGGGTGCCCCCCTCCCACGTATATAAATGGGGGAGAGAGGAGCAGGCCGGCCAAGGGTGTCGGCTGTGACAGCCTGGTTTTTGCCCTCTCTCATTTGCTTGATTTTCTTTTGGAGTCAATTTGAAATTTGATGTTTTTGAATCTTTTCATATGGACTTAAACACATGGGTACCCTTGGATTTCACCCAAGTGCTTAATTTCCCTCCCCAATCATCATTCCCCTTCTGATCCACCCCAAAATAATCTTTGGAATATTTTTCTTAAATGAAAAATATTCATTTTTCTCCCAAAAACCCTAGCTAGATCAATATGCTCCAAAGCAACCCCAATTTTTATGGCCCAGAAAAATCTGAGATAATTCACAAATATTCTTTGAAACCTAGGGCACCTTCCTGAGCAAAAATATTTCATCACTTTTTGGAATATTTTTGCTACAGAAAATATTTTCTGTTCTGGACCAGAAACTTACTTGGCATGTAAAAACTCCTCTACTGCACCTGGATCCAAACCAAAGCGTGGTAAACTTCAAAACCACCATGAACAACATGCCAGACATGATTTTTGGACATAGGCTGGCCTGAGGGAGGGGTTCGCGCGGTGACCACGCGTGTCCACCATGCCATGCCTGCGTGTCGACACGCTCTGAGTGCCGCCAAGCGCTCTGTCGGCGCGTGCTCGTTTCCCCCATCTGCCCGAGCGTGCCAAACTTCGCCACCATCCTCGTCTCAACGCCATTAACTCCCCCTGGCACTCGCCGACGCCGGAGCTCGCTGCAGCGAGCATGGGCATGATCCGGCCAACCCAACAGTGTGGTGCGCACTGTGCTTGTCGCCTTCTCCTCGTTCCTGTGCTCGTCCCCGTTCGCCAACAGTCGCCGCGTGAGCTGCGTCGCCTTCTCCTCGTTCCTGTGCTCGTCCCCGTTCGCCAACAGTCGCCGCGTGAGCTGCGTCGCCTTCTCCCCCTCTCACTGACGCTGCTCGTCGCCGGGCGCCGTGGACAGGTGTCCACCGGCAGAGCCCGACCCCCCCCTCTCCGTTCGCCTATAAATGGATCCGCCCCCAGCCTCCTCGAGCACCATCCACAACTCCCACACACCCCACAAGCACGTACAAAACCGTAGCCCAGCCGGGCAGGCCGCGGGCCGCCCTCCTCGAGCTCGAGCTCGCCGGCGATCCCCTCTGGTCGCCGCGGTAGCTCCAGCCCCTCCCAGGCCAGGGTGACCCTTCCAGGGCCTCCGCCCCTCTCCGGTGAAGCCATCCCGTCCCCCTGGAGCCCCTGGAGTTGCCTCTGCTCGCCATCTTCCTCATCTCCGGCGACCACCGCGTTCTGCCTCTGCTTGCGAGGTCGATTCCGACGCCGTCTGACCACCCCTAGCTAGGCTACGGGTATGGGCAGGTGCGCCTCCGTCCCCTCTCTCCATCCCTCCCTCTCGTTTTGGCCAAGGAGCCCTCGTCGTCGGTGAGAGCTCCGGCGAAACCGCGACTCCCTCTGTTTCCTTCTGCCCCTCCTCCTCACCTGACTAGCGGGGCTCGCTAGTCAGCCACTCTGTACGCGCGCGAAGCAGTACGTGTGGTGGCGCCCCTGGGCTTTACGCCTTCGACGTCACCCTCCCTAGTTTGTTTATTTTTTTATTCAAATTCATTTGAATTTACAGAACTCTTCCAACAGCCATAACTCTTCGACCATAAGTCCAAATGAATTGATTCTTTTTGCATTTTCTTCTTTGCAAAGAAATCTAGCAGCTCACCAAAGATGAGATTTTTCTGAGCTGTTTAGCATTTTTGGTGATTTTCAGAAGTGTTCTTGATATTTTCTTTTTGTGCTTAGAATTATTTTCAGAGGGTGAGGCTTGTCTTGAGGATCACCAGAAGGCTTGTGAACCTCATCTGCACTAAGGCAAGCCACAGCAACATTTTCATGGTGTCATTTCAATATTTATGATTTTCTTACTTGAATGAAATAATTAATCCATGCATTTAAATAACTATTGTGTTATTTATATTCTGTTAAGTGTTTGTTAGTTATTATGCTTGATTTACAGAATGTTGAAACTAGCTTAGTTGGTAAAGCAAAGCTAAGATCTATTTGTGGTGATGATACAAATAATTTTGTTATGCATGTTAGTAATTACTTAAAGTTATGTTCTTGCATAAATAAAATTGAAAAATTTGCTAGAAAATATTCTGTTAAGTACTTGTTTAGCCATGTTGCTTGACTTACAGAATGTTTGAACCTAACCTGGTTGGTAAAGAAATTAGGATTTGTTTGTGGTATAATCTTTGCTATGCATGTGAGAAATTAATCGGAGTTACTTTCTTGCATGAGAAAATAATAAAACTTGTTGCAAAATATTTTGGTTAAAGTGTGAGCTACTCTGTCCAGGAAAGTAATATAAGTTGTTGATGTTTATGCTTAGTGTGAATATGGTTGACATCAGTCATTTTTGTTAATATGTGATGCATGTGTAGTTTTGCATTTCATGGCATGCTATGACACCGGTCATTTTCGTTTTAAGTTGAACCTGAATATAACTCAACTTGAATATATCGTTGATTGGGTCATGGTGCCGCTGAATCGAGTTTTTCTCAGTGCAACCACATTTGCCTTTGTGGGAAGGCCTTGATTCGGTCCATTGACATTGCCTCTGGTCGGTGCCTCCAACTAGGGAAGGTTATGGCATGCTTACCCTGGCCCGGTAAGCAGGCATAACCTTGTGTGCCCGTTGTTGAGATTATGGTACCGGGTGCCCGAGTGGGATCATTTTGGCCACGAAGGTGGTCGTTGTGTCTTTGGTAGACACGGGGCCACCCAGGACTAGCCCGCTGGGGATTGGGTCGGAGTGGCCGGGAGAGTGTCATGGCAATGGAAGGTTTTTGTCGGAATGCCGTTGGTCCACCCGAATGGGAGTGTGAGGCCATGGGTTCCATCATGTGGGTATAGTGTGCTACCTCTGCAGAGTGTATGATCTATCGATAGCCGAGTCCACGGTCACGGACACCTCGTAGTAGGTCCCACCATGAGTCAACGTTTAATAAAATTTGCACACTAAGCTATGAACTTTGCACTGTTGATGATGGCTGAGAGGCCATCGAGATGTTCAGGACCAAATATTTGTCGTGGTTGTGATCGCTGTAAGGATCACGCGTTACTCTTTTCAAGACCATGATGGTGGTTTGGTTGTGATCCGAGAATGATCACGGTGGGTAAGTCCGTCCCGGGGGACGTTCGAGGATGATCACAACATGTTGGACATATAGTGTTGCATTATTATTAATTTGTTAATTATCATGATATTGCTTGCCATTATGATTATGCTTGTTGTGAGCTTGCAAGTACATTCAATTTACTGACCTGGCATGTCATGCCAGATTTCAGGAAAGTCTCGTCGGAGAGGAGCGCTGCTCGAGTCTAGATCGTGTCCTCATCGGTGTCCCTGTGATATGGAGTTTCCGCTACGACGTTGTTCCACTGCCGCGTAGTTGTTATGATCGAGGCCCCTTTATGTTCACTAAATAATGTACATATTGTTCAGTCGCACCGGGCGTGCCGCTTGGCCTCGACATCTGTTGTAATATAAACTCTGGTCCGCTAGCATCAATAAAGCGGTTGCTTTTTGTACCAAGATGTTGTGTGTTGCCAGAAGACATGGTCTCTGGGCTGGCAATGCATGGTAAACCGGTCGCTCTGAGCCAGGGTGCCACATCGGCGTTCTGGGAATGGGTGTCCCCAGACTTGCCTGCCTGCGGCCCACTACGTTGCTCCACTAGCGGCCCCGTACGACCCATCTTCACCAGCAAACACTCAAGACCCTTGCGAGGGGCCAAGCCTCGTGAGGCGGATGACGCAAGACCTCCTCGGGGGCAGTCTCACCAGGCTGGCTCGCGAGGGGCGGAGAGATCAAGGCAAGGGGAACCTCACGAGGTTCCTCTGACGTAAGCCATGACGACAAAGACCAGGCGGGTGTCAGCGAGCACAGTGTCCTCGTTTCCTCTTTGGTTCTAAAGAGGCATGTGCATGCGAGGAGGCCCGAGGCATCAAGCAAAGGTTTCCATATCGGTGCAATGAGACCGAGACCAGCAGGACGGCAGGAGACCGAGACCAGCAGGACGGCAGGACGGAGGTCACCGTGGAGCCCAAGACGGCGTCATCACCAGAGGCTTTGGCAGGCGAAGACCACCTTTAGTCAGGATAGCTTGTACTAGTTGTCCCCCTTCAAATTGGCCGTTGTGGCATCCCTTCCCGCTCAATATATGGGAAGAGGACCAAGGCCTCTATAAATAGGACTAGCCATCACCATAGGAGGCAACTCATCTTGGACTAGATCCATTCGATCCACAAGGTCACCAAGCACAAGTACACCTCTCCTCAGGAGGTTGTTCTTTTTTTTTGAGGAACAATGGACAGTGAGGGCACCCCCTCACTGACTTTTATATTTATGCCGGGGAACACACAGTTACACAAGGGAGTTTACATGGGTATAGAGAAAGGGAGAGACCCTATACACAGGTATAAGGAGGGGTACAAGTGCATTGTAACAGCGCACTACACACAAGGGTCGTTTGGGCCGACCACTAGCTCAATAAAAGGCCATAGGGCTTCCTTCACATGATGCTTCATCATTCCAAAATCATTTCGAAATCTCTGGCGCCATCCATTCCTCGTGGGGGCGATCCCTCTAAAGTGCTTGTTGTTACGCTCTTTCCAGATGCTCCAAGCCGCTACAATGAAGATTTCCATGAACATGGGTTGCGTCCAGACCTCCTTCGTCGCATGTAGCAGCTGCAGCCTGTTGCCAGTCGCCGGCCACGAGATCCCCAACTCCCCCCAACACAGCTTACTGAAATCACACTCGAAAAAGAGGTGTTCAACCGTTTCCTCCAGGCTGGTTGAGCAAAGCAAGCAAGAGTAGTCATCGTCTCTGAGCTTCATGCTTTTCCTCTTCAATAAGTTGCGTGTGTTCAACCTGTCAGCCAACAGGAGCCATGCAAAGACTTTCCATTTGTTTGTGCACTTGGATTTCCATATCCACTCGAAGCCCTTATCCGCCACTTCATCGCGAAAGTAGTGGAGGTAAAATTTGCTTGACTGAAATCCTTCAGCACCCCAAACACATCTCCAGGTGTCTCTGTTGCCTGTCAGTTCCATATCGGCCTGACTGGTTTGAAGATCACGCAGTTCACCTCTGGCCTGGATCGAAAGTGGGAGGCTGAAGTTTTTTCCAAGGGCAGGCGCCGTCAGAAGTTCATGCATAGACATGTCCTCATTCATCGCAAACAAGTACAAACGGGGGTGATTGTCTGAAAGAATGGCATTGTGCCACAGGTCCTTCCAGAAGAGGACTGTGCTACCATCCCCCACCTGCACCATTGTGACAGCACGGTAGATCGGCGATAGCTGCATCACGTCGCGCCACCAGAACGAGCCACACGGGTCGCTTGCATGCGGTATGGAGTCCACATAGTATGCCGACCAAACCAGATTGACCCATGGCAAATCTATTCGATTGTAGAATTTATGTAGCATCTTTAGGAGCAGGCCCTGGTTTTGAATCTTGAGGTCGATCACTCCTAGCCCGCCCTTTACTTTGGGACGGCAAACCATCTCCCATGTAGCCAGGGAGACGGCCTTTGTCCCCTCATCCGAGCTTTTTGCCCAGAGGCAATATCTCCGGAGTATATCAAGATGCTCAAGAACTCTAGGCGGGATCTTGATGGAACACATGGCGTATATCGCGAGAGATGTGATCACCGAATTGACCAACGTGAGCTTTGATCCAAGATCCAGCAAAGCGGCCGCCGAAGAGAGCTTACGCTCAACCGAAGCAACGAGGGGCATGAGGTCAGTCACAGTCGGGCGTGTAGTGCCCATGGGCAACCCAAGGTACGTGAACGGCATGGTTCCTATCGCACAGTCGAAGATCTGAGCAAGGCTCGAGGTTGCTTCTGCAGAAGAATTGACAGCGATCAAGGTTGCTTTTTGGAAGTTGATGCTCAGGCCCACCAACGCCGCATAGTCCTGCAGGATGCTTTTGATCGTTTCAGCTTGAGAGAGGTCAGCGGGCATCACTGGGATCGTATCATCGGCGTACTGAATGATGGGGTAGTCACTGTCTGTCATAGGGATAGGGAGCTGAAGGGCTCCGGCCCGATACGCGTCGTTAATAGCTGCTTGCAAGAGATCCGCTGCCAATACGAAGATGAGCGGGGAAAGAGGATCACCTTGACGCACACCTCTGAAACAGAAGAATTGCCTAGCCGGAGTCCCATTGAGGAGGATCGCAGACTTGGCCGTGGAGAACAGACATTTCATCCATCTGAGCCAACAATCATCGAATCCCATGCATTTCAGAATCTCCAACATGGGGGCATGTTCGATGGTATCGAATGCCTTGGCGAAATCAAGCTTCAAAATAGCCACCTCTCTCCCCGAGGACTAACATTGGTGTATGAACTCGAACGCCCATGCCATGCAATCCTGTATAGATCTCCTTTTCAGGAAGCCGTACTAGTTACGGTGCATGATCTTGAGGATGACACGCTGTAGGCGATTTGCTAGTAGTTTGGTTAAAATCTTAAGGCAGCAGTTCAAGAGAGTTATCGGGCGATAGTCGTTCGCTGTCTCTGGAGATTGTGTTTTCGGGATGAGAGTCATGAAACCAGAGTTCAATCTCTCGAGATCAAGGTTACCTGCATGGAAATCATAGCACAGGCGGTAGAAATCCTCTTTGATAATATGCCAGCATGATTTTATAAAACTGCCATTGAAACCGTCAGGTCCGGGTGCACGGTCTGACGGCAATTCCTTGACCACTTGGTCAATCTCATTGCGTGTGAAAGGGCTCGACAAGGCTTGTAACCCCTCCACTTTTTTAATGATTCTCCGTAGGTCAAAACGCATGTCAGTCCGACTGGATCGCCCTAGTCTTTCTTTGTACGTCTAAAAGAGTACTGCCTCTTTTCCCACATGATCATGGATAATCGAATCATCAGGCAAACGCAGCGATGCAATGCTGTTCCTTCTAAGTCTCTCTGTCGCTACCTTGTGGAAGAACTTGGTGTTGCCATCACCATACTTGAAGTATCTGATGGTACATCGCTTTTTCCAGTACAGCTTCTTGCACTCCAACAAGTGAAGAAGATGCCTTTTCAAAATCTCCCTAAAGTTAGCTTCAGGGATAGACAGTCTCCTCCTCTCTTCTAGCCCATCAATCTCTAACAGGGTTTTGTTACAGTTTTCAATTAGGCCGGACAACTTAGAGATCTTCTTACTCCATCGTTTCAGATCATATCGCAAGTTTTTAAGTTTTTTGCATAGGGTCGCGGCAGCATTCGGGGCATAACAGCGTCTGTTCCACGAGCGATGGAGCACATCAAAAAAACCAGGCTGCCCGATTCAAAAATCCTCAAAACGAAATATCTTGGATTTTGGAAACTTGGACTGGATGCAAACATAGCAGGGTACATGATCTGATGTGGGTTTACCCAATGGTAACACAACAGTGTTCGGGTATTTAACTGCCCAATCGACCGAAGTGAAGTGCCAGTCGAGTTGTTCGAGCAGGGGGTTATTTTGCATATTACTCCACGTGAACGATCGCCCTTTGATTGGTAGTTCTACCAATGACTGCCTGCGGATGAATTCATTGAAGATCAACATGTCATTAGCGTCCCCACCCCCCCGATTACGATTGTCCGGTGCTCTGATGAAGTTAAAATCACCCATGAGGAGCCAGTCATCACCACGTGGTATATCAATATCGAACAACCACGAAACAAACAGCGCTCTATTCGGATCCACGAATTGACGGATTGAGTAGAAGTAAGTCTGACGCCAAGAGCAAAAGATTCAGAGAACACCGGGACACCAGTGAATACTGAACTCATCCACACAGTGATTAAGCCCCCGGACGCACCGGAGGAGGGAACCCAAGCAAACATATCGAACTTTTTAGGGCAGAAAAGTTTAACAAACGAAGCATCAAAAGAGGTACGCTTAGTTTCTTGAAGGCAAACTACGGAACAACCACTAACATCCTCTTCTACTGTTCATCCTCAGCCCAAGAGGCAATCCACCACACCACACTGGAGTAGGGTATTACACCACATCGGTGGCCCGAACCAGTATAAATCTTGTGTCCCCTTGTTCTTCGGGTTCGCCGAGCTAGGCCGTGAGATCATGATGCGCGCGAGCAAGAGGGAGGAGAGATCTTCGTGTGCACCCCAGTGTTCGAACCTCAAGGGTTTTTCCGGAACCCGAAATCCGACATTTGGCGCCAGGTAGGGGTGCGCTGAAGCTTTCCTCTCGTCGATCCGCGTTCTCCCACTCCACCAAGGTCATGGCCAATGCTCGCCGGGCCCGTGCTGAGCACCGGGCCGCTATCGCCACCCGTGTCGCTCAGACAACCCCTGTCGGCGGGCCTCCCCGTCGTTCTCCGTCACCCGCCGCCAACACCTCCACTGGTCTGGTGGGAAACGAGCAGCAAGCGTCCTCTCTGCACCCCTCCGTGCGACGGGATGGCTGCACCGCCATTCCATCGCTGACCCCAGGCGGCTCGTCGTCTCACGCTTGTTGCGCTCCCACGGACGCGCAGGCCGCGCTGCTCATGGCACGCGAGCTCCTGCGCTACCGCCCGGTCGATGAACTATACAAGGACTGGTTGGACCGCATCGCTGAGCTCATCCGCGCCGCTGGGGGCTCCCCCGCACCATCCCTCTCGCTGCCTCGCCCTCTGCCAGCTGCGGGTGACGTGGCCCACGGAGCACCTCCGCCACCTCTGCACCAAGACGGCGCTCTGGCGCCAAGACCCGCGGCCCCTCGGCACGACCCGTCGCGCTGGGCGCCCGCGCGGGAAGAAGGAAGCTGCCAAGAAGTTCCCCGACCGCAAGAAAACACTCCACCACTCCCAGCACCGCCACGTCAGGATCGCTTGCCGCGGCAGGGCCATGCGCCACTTGCCGTGGCGGCGCGGGGACAGCAAGGTCAAGCTCCGCCTCCATGACGGGCCCTGATGGCCACGGCTGGCTATCGTGCCTTCACTCCTGAGCTACGTGGCGTCGTCTATCCGAGCAAGTTCAAGCCGGATCTGCCTCCTCACTACGACGACACCCCCGACCCTGCGGAGTTCTTGCAGCTCTACGAGCTGAGCATCGAGGCGGCCAACGGCGATGAAAATGTCATGGTGAACTGGTTCCCCATGGCTCTAAAGGACGGTGCCCGCTCATGGCTCCTGAACCTGCCCCCGGGCTCGATCTCCTCCTAGGATGAGATGCGCGACCGCTTCGTCGCCAACTTCCAGGGTACTCGCGACCGCCCTCCGGAAGCTGGTGACCTGCGCCGTATCAAGCAGCAGCCAGGAGAGACCTTGCAGAAGTACATCCAGCGCTTCAACAGCGTTCGTCTCAAGATCCCCAAGGTGACGAACGAGGCCATCGTTTCAGCGTTTTCCGATGGCATTCGCGGCGTCAAGATGAAGGAGGAGCTCACCATACACGAGGAGCTATGCACGACTCTGGAGCTATTCAACCTGGCGACCAAGTGCGCAAGAGCTGAGGAAGGGCGCCTTTCCCTCCTCGAGCTCCCTGCTACCGACCCGAGGAGAAGAAAGCCAAGGCCAAAGACGTGAAGCGCAAAGGAGTGGCCGTGCTCGCGGTGGAGCCTGATACGAAGCGGGACCGGGACCATCCCGAGTCGTCCAAGAGCAGCCGACTGTTCTGCGCCTTCCACAACGTACATAGCCACAACACCAACGACTGTCAGGAGCTCAGGGCCATTCGAGATGGACACTTCGGTCGACGCCCCGAGCGCAACGACCGGGGCTACGGCCGAGGAGGAGGATGAGGTGGAGGTCGGTGGGACGATCGCGACCCACGCCAGGAGTGGCGCGACCGGCCTCGCGAGGACCGCTGGCAGGACCAGCCTCGTGAGGAAGCCTGGAGGGATCAGCCTCGCGAGGACCGCCCTCAGGGTAATGCTGGTCTTCCTCCGCTGCCGCCACCACCCAGAAGGAACAACGACCACCATCAGGACGAAGGAGCTGGGGGCTTCCAGGAACCGCGCCCTATCGCCTGCATCTTGGGCGGAGCTCAGGCCCCAGCATCTCAGCGTATCTTCAAGCAGTTTGCTTGCGAGGTGAACGCGGCTCTTCCCAAGCTCGAGGCCACATGCCCGCTCAGGTGGTTCAAGTACGCCAGCACTTTCATCTCGGCGGACCAGCTCAAGTGCGCCGCAGCCGCCGGTGCTTTCCCAATGCTCTGCTCGCCTGTCATCAGCAACGTCCAAGTCACCAAGACCCTCATCGATGGCGGTGCGGGGCTTAACATCCTGACCGTCGACACGTTCGATCGCCTTCAAGTACCCTATGATCACCTGCAACCGACCAAGCCCTTCTCAGGAGTGACCGATGGTTCCACCACCCCAATCGGGCAGGTCCGCCTCCCTGTCACCTTTGGTGGGCGCGACAACTACCACACCGAGCTCATCGACTTCGACGTCGCCCACATTCGTCTGCAATACAACGCAATCCTCGGGTACCCAGCATTGGCCAAGTTCATGGCGGTGACCCACCACGGCTACAACGTCCTCAAGATGCCAGGGACTGGTGGTGTCATCACAGTCGCCTGTGAGGAGAAGGATGCAGTGTGCTCCCTTGAGTGCGCCTTCCAGGCCGCAGCAATCGAAGACCCCGACAACGAAGGAATCCTACACCCTCCTGAGGCCATCCCCAAGAAGAAGCAGCTGCTCCGTACAGGGCCTCAGGAGAGCGGCGTCACCAGCAGCACCACCTCAAGACCTGCGCCCTCAGATGGGGAGCCTCCCTCCCGCGCATAGGAAGGCGCGCCCAGCGCCCTCCTTGGGCAGGGCTCGGGGTCTCTCTTCTGGATGGCCTCAGACCTAGCCAACATCATGAGGGAGGCGCTCGGGCACCACATGGAGGCGTGCTTCGCGGCAGGTTTCCCTCAGGAGGGCACCAGGCGAAGAGCGCCTGGCCCTCAAGAGTTCATCACCCAGACTACCCAAGAGCTTCAAGAAGCAAGAGCCATGCACGGTGACCGCCGCCCACCTGGCGCGGCTCCCCATCCAGGCGAGGATGGCGGGCTGCGCGTCTGCATCGAAATCCCAGGGCTCAACAGGGTCGCATCTTAGGAGATTTCCTGGCCTTCGCGCGTGGGGTGTTGCGAGGGCCCACCTCACAGCTATGTTCGCATACCATTCGGCCTGCCGAGCATGGTGGCCGCCTATCAGCGTAACCTGTGGAGCGTCCTGGCGGCTCAGGAGGCCAGGCATCACGCAGTCCTGGAGGAGATGGAGACGGTCCTCAAGGAACCGCCTGGACCCCCAGAGCCTCCCGAGGCTCAGGGCCCCGGTGGCTCGTGAGGAGCAATCCCTTCGCGACGTGTCTTCAGCTACCCCAACACCCCTTCGACAACGGAACCAGGTGACATTTTCCAAGTTTATTTAGCTATGAGCGCCCCTCGGGCTACATCATTCCCAGGCCGTGTAGGCCTGTCCCTGCGGCATGTATCCTTTTTGCATATTTAGCTTACTCTGCTGGGGGCGCCCCTCGGGCTGCATCATCCCCAAGCCGCTCGGGTCTGACCCAGTGGCATGTATCGTTCCTGCATTTACCTAAGCTAGTTCATTCTCCATGCATAATCCACCTATGGTTATCACCTGCTTGATTATCACCCACCACGGGAGCCACTTACGATGGCACGATGCTTGTGCTCGGGTCCATCCCTGCAACGCCGACAAATCTGAGCGGTCGAGCTCTGACTTGTGGCACGCCCCGCGCACGTCACCTCAGCAGGCCCTCAGTGCCTTCATCTGTTGGGGAACGTAGTAATTTCAAAAAAATTCCTACGCACACGCAAGATCATGGTGATGCATAGCAACGAGAGGGGAGAGTGTTGTCCACATACCCTCGTAGACCGATAGCGGAAGCGTTAACACAACGCGGTTGATGTAGTCGTACGTCTTCACGATCCGACCGATCAAGTACCGAACGTACGGCACCTCCGAGTTCAGCACACGTTCAGCTCGATGACGTCCCTCGAACTCCGATCCAGCCGAGTGTTGAGGGAGAGTTTCGTCAGCACGACGGCGTGGTGACGATGATGATGTTCTACCGACGCAGGGCTTCGCCTAAGCACCGCTACGATATTATCGAGGTGTAATATGGTGGAGGGGGCACCGCACACGGCTAAGAGATCAATAGATCAATTGTTGTGTCTATGGGGTGCCCCCCTGCCCCCGTATATAAAGGAGCAAGGGGGAGGCCGCCGGCCAAGGAGGAGGGCGCGCCAATGGGGAGTCCTTTCCCATATGGCCCATTAAGGCCCAATACGAATTCCCGTAACTCTCCAGTACTCCGAAAAATACCTGAATCACTCGGAACCTTTCCGAAGTCCGAATATAGTCGTCCAATATATCGATCTTTACGTCTCGGCCATTTCGAGACTCCTCGTCATGTCCCCGATCTCATCCGGGACTCCGAACTCCTTCGGTACATCAAAATACATAAACTCATAATATAACTGTCATCATAACGTTAAGCGTGCGGACCCTACGGGTTCGAGAGCTATGTAGACATGACCGAGACACCTCTCCGGTCAATAACGAATAGCGGAACCTGGATGCTCATATTGGTTCCCACATATTCTACGAAGATCTTTATCGGTCAGACTGCATAACAACATACGTTGTTCCCTTTATCATCGGTATGTTACTTGCCCGAGATTCGATCGTCGGTATCTCGATACCTAGTTCAATCTCGTTACCGGCAAGTCTCTTTACTCGTTCCGTAATACATCATCCCGCAACTAACTCATTAGTCACAATGCTTGCAAGGCTTATAGTGATGTGCATTACCGAGTGGGCCTAGAAATACCTCTCCGACAATCGGAGTGACAAATCCTAATCTCGAAATACGCCAACCCAACAAGTACCTTTGGAGACACCTGTAGAGCACCTTTATAATCACCCAGTTACGTTGTGACGTTTGATAGCACACAAAGTGTTCCTCTGGTAAACGGGACTTGCATAATCTCATAGTCATAGGAACATGTATAAGTCATGAAGAAAGCAATAGCAACATACTAAACGATCGTGTGCTAAGCTAACGGAATGGGTCAAGTCAATCACGTCATTCTCCTAATGAGGTGATCCCGTTAATCAAATGACAACTCATGTCTATGGCTAGGAAACATAATCATCTTTGATTAACGAGCTAGTCAAGTAGAGGCATACTAGTGACACTCTGTTTGTCTATGTATTCACACATGTATTATGTTTCCGGTTAATACAATTCTAGCATGAATAATAAACATTTATCATGATATAAGGAAATAAATAATACTTTATTATTGCCTCTAGGGCATATTTCCTTCAGTCTCCCACTTGCGGAGCAACCTGTGGCAGGCCGGCAATCATAGTGGCAATCAATGTTGCTCCTCACGCTAACCTGCAGGGACCTCCTGAGGACAACAGCAGGCGGTACCACGGGCTCCCTCTTCTCCCATGCGATTCGCTTGCGGGTTAAAAGGGGGGCTCCTGAGCATCGCGACTCAGGAGCTCTTACTGGCTCTCCAGCCCTCACCCCCTGGCCTTGCCACGGCACCGCGACCTCGCATACCAGCGGCGGCTGAGCTCGCTCGAGGGCCGGGACCTGAGGATGTAGAGCACCTAGAAGAGCGTGGAGGAGAGGGGGGAGGCTTGCACGGGCCTGACATGGCTGCGCTACGACCGCCGACGCACGAGTCTGGCGCATCACAAGGAACCAACTCTAGACTGCCAAGATAAGTTTCGCGCCCGGGTCAACCAATCGCTACGGCATAGGATTCTCACCTGCTGCAGCCCTGTTGAGGTAACGTCACCTCCCTTTCTCACCTCTCGGTGGCCACTTTCGCGCTAAAGGGGACCTTCTAAGCATCGCGCCTTAGGAGCTCTTACTAGGCCTCGGGCCGCTCACCTCCTGGCTTTGACCACGGCATCGCGACCTGCCATACCAGCGACGGCTGCAGCCTGCCTGGGGACCGGGACCTGTCAGCGTAGAGCACCAAGCCGTGGCAGGGTTGGCAAGGGGGACCGAGCCGAAATAGGACATGCGCTCGCAAATTTTCATAATGAGGACAATATCAACAAAAGACATTACACACGCTTTACACGCCCCGCGGGGTTCGTCTCGATTCCTCGCAGGGAACAAAAGAAGGGAGCTTCTAAGGGTCCTATCTACACGCGCCAGCGCGGCCGACGCCATCATCAACAGTGGGCCTCGGGAGGACGACGCCAACCCCATCCAGATCAGCGACGGCGGTAGCCAGATGCTGCGGCCTTGCTCCGGGCACGACGAGAGCTCGGGGGCACGTAGATGTCGTCGCTCATCTCCGGAGTCTCGTAGGGCTCGGGAGGGTCGCTGGACTACCAAGCGACACATCAGCTGCTAGATGAGCCGCTTGCGAGGCAGGCGGCAGGCCCGGCTCCTGCCGCGGCGCCGTCGAGGCGGCCCACTCTGGGAAGCACTCCAAGCGATGGCCGTCCGCATCGAAGACCTTGAAGAACATCGTGGAGGCGTCGTCGTACTCGAAGTGGATCGCAAGGGCGCCCTCCCTGCGGCAAACCTGGGCGACCTCACCCCAGCCGCGGTCATGAAGATCTTGCCCGGGGAAACGACTTCAACCTCCGCTCCAGTCGCAGGGGCGTCACAGTGGGCGTGCTGCAGCCAAAGCGCGAGGGGCACCCTCGGTGGCATCTTGGCAGAGAAGAATTGCGGGAAGCGGATCCAGGTGCGCGGAGGCATCACCGCCCACATCACGAGTTCGTGCGAGGAGTCCGCGGCGTGGGCTCCTGGGGCGACGGCGTGTGTCACCGCGGCGCCGCGACCATGTCTGCGGCGTGGGCGGCACCGCCCGCCACCTCTTCCTCCAGAGCCCTCGGCTTGGGCGTACAGAGGCAGCGGATACCCGGGAGGTGGCCGCTCACACCAAGGCCTCGAAACCTCCGGCCTCACGACTACGTCGCGGCGGTGGCTCGACCTCTTCTTCCGCGGAAGTGGCCCGGGCTCGTCGTTGGGGGTTTTCCCCTTCTCCGCGTCTGAGAGCTTCCGTATCGGCGCCATGGGAGTCACTACTAGCAATGGAGCAAGGGAGAAGGAGCAAGCGGAACGGGAAGAGATGGGTGACGGGGCCTCCACCCCCCTCCTCATTTATAGCAGGAGAAGGCCAACCGGCGATCCCCACGATCATAGGTAATGATGGATTTCCTTGCATGCAGCAGGGACTCGTCAAGTCGGGTAGTTGCCATGGCAGCGTGGGGAAGCGGAGACGCCCATGTCCAATCAATCGCCACGCGTCGACCAAGGCCGCAGGCTGTTGGGGCCCGCGGCGCTCCGCACTTTCCCTTTGGCTTCGCCTCAAAGCCAAGTTCGAGCGCGCCTTGGCCCCGGGGGCTGCTGTCGGCATTCTGGGAACGGGGGTCCCCAGACTTGCGTGCCTGCGGCCCACGGCGTGGCTCCACAAGCGGCCCCGTATGACCCATCTTCACCAGCAAACCCTCAAGACCCTCGCGAGGGTCCAAGCCTCGCGAGGCGGATGATGCAAGACCTCCTCGGGGGCAGTCTCACCAGGCTGGCTCGCGAGGGGCGGAGAGATCAAGGCAAGGGGAACCTCGCGAGGTTCCTCTGACGTAAGCCATGATGACCAAGACCAGGCGGGCGCCAGGCGGGCGCCAGGGAGCATAGTGTCCTTGTTTACTCTTTGGTGCTAAAGAGGCAAGCGCAGGCGAGGAGTCCCGAGGCATCAGGCAAAGGTTTCCATATCGGTGCAACGAGACCAAGACCAGCAGGACTGCAGGACGGAGGTGACCGTGGGGCCCAAGACGGCATTATCACCAGAGCCTTTGGCAGGCGAAGACCACCTTTAGTCAGGATAGCTTGTACTAGTTGTCCCCCTTCAAACTAGCCGTTGTGGCATCCCTTCCCACTCAATATTTGGGAAGAGGACCAAGGCCTCTATAAATAGGACTAGTCATCACCATAGGAGGCAACTTATCTTGGACCAGATCCATTCGCTCCACAAGCTCACCAAGCACAAGAACACCTCTCCTCAGGAGGCCGTTCTTCCCTTGTACTGTTCATCCTCAGCCCAAGAGGCAATCCACCACAGCACACTGGAGTAGGGTATTACACCACATCGGTGGCCCGAACCAGTATAAATCTTGTGACCCCTTGTTCTTTGGGTTCACCGAGCTAGGCCATGAGATCATGATGCGCGCGAGCTAGAGGGAGGAGAGATCTTCGTGCGCACCCCAGTGTTCGAACCTCAAGGGTTTTTCCGGAACCCGAAATCCGACAAAGGGGAGGAGGTGCGCAAAGGGGGGGGGCAATCCTACTCCAAGTAGGATTCGCTGCCTCTTTCCTATTCCAACAAGGAGAAGGGGGAAGGAGAGGGAGGAGAGAAGGAAAGGGGGGCCGCCCCCTAGTCCAATTCGGTTTGGGCTAGGGGGCATGCGCCACCTCTTGGCCTTCCTCATCTCTTCCACTACTAGGCCCATGAGGCCCAATAACCCCCCGGGGGGTGCCGGTAACCCCGGGTACTCCAAAAAATACCCGATACACCTCGGAACTATTCCGGTGTCCGAATATAACCTTCCAATATATCAATCTTCATGTCTCGGCCATTTCGAGACTCCTTGTCATGTCTGTGATCTCATCCGGGACTCCGAACTACCTTTGGTACATCAAAACACATAAACTCATAATACCGATCATCATCGAACGTTAAGCGTGCGGACCCTACGGGTCTGAGAACTATGTAGACATGACTGAGACACATCTTTGGTCAATAACCAATAGCGGAACCTAGATGCTCATATTGGCTCCTACATATTCTACGAAGATCTTTATCGTTCAAACCGCATAACAACATACGTTGTTCCCTTTGTCATTAGTATGTTACTTGCCCCAGATTCGATCATCGGTATCATCATACCTAGTTCAATCTCGTTACCGGCAAGTATCTTTGCTCGTTACATAATACTTCATCCCGCAACTAACTCATTAGTCACATTGCTTGCAAGGCTTATAGTGATGAGTATTACTAAGAGGGCCCAGAGATACCTATTCGATACACGAAGTGACAAATCCTAATCTCGATCTATGCCAACCAAACAAACACCTTCGGAGACACCTATAGAGCATCTTTATAATCACCCAGTTACGTTGTGATGTTTGATAGCACACAAGGTTCTCCTCCGGTATTCGGGAGTTGCATAATCTCATAGTCAGAGGAACATGTATAAGTCATGAAGAAAGCAATAGCAATGAAACTCAACGATCATAATGCTAAGCTAACGGATGGGTCTTGTCCATCACATCATTCTCTAATGATGTGATCCCGTTCATCAAATGACAACACATGTCTATGGTCAGGAAACATAACCATCTTTGGTTAAGGAGCTAGTCAAGTAGAGGCATACTAGGGACACTGTGTTTTGTCTATGTATTCACACAAGTACTAAGTTTCCGGTTAATAAAATTCTAGCATGAATAATAAGCATTTATCATGATATAAGGAAATATAAATAACTATTTTTATTATTGAATCTAGGGCATATTTCCTTCAGCTTGATATTTACTGCCTTTATAAGAGGATAAGGACACATCTTCTACCCACGCCTTCTTCTTCCTCAGCCTTCCCATCCTCGAGCTCCAGCACTCAAGCTTCAATCTTTTCCATCACCGCCAAATACTCTAGCCATGTCTGGATCCGGCTCTCAAGGCAAATGGGTGGCCTTCTCCGTGAGGGAGAAGGACATCAAGGAGCTCTGGGAGGCGAGGTACTTGACAGCGGAAATTACACACAGGCTCCCTGCAAAAGAGCAAGTCATCCCCACTCCAGAGCCCGGTGAGCGGACTATGGTTTCCCCTCCACCCCCTTGTTCGTGGTCTCATGTTCTATTACGGGCTAGATTTTCACGATCTAGCCCCGAACTCCTTCCTCCACATCTCGGTATTCATCGTCATGTGTGAGGCATTCCTCCGCATCCCCCAACACTTCGGCCTGTGGCTCAAGGCTTTCAATGTGAAGCCGAAGGTGGTTGAAGGTCAGCACGTGGATTGTGGCGGCGCCATGGTGAGCAAACTCCCCAATGTTATATGGCTTAGAGGGGCCTTTGTGGAGACCGTCAAGACATGGCAGCAGGAGTGGTTCTACATCACCGAACCCCGCGTCACCAAGTGAGCAGCCGCTCCTGCTTTCAGATCCGGACCCCCGCTGTGGCTTGCATCGTGGACCAACAAGGGTCTAGACTAGGGATCATCCGACGCGGTGTTGATGCTGAAAAAGCGCATCAAAAGTATCATAGAGAAGGACACCAGCCTCACTGACGTGATCCAGGTGATGCTCATCCGCCGAACCCTTCCCTGCCAACACCGGCCAATCTGGAAGGGCCGCGGACTCTGCAGCAATTCTTTCACACGACGCACGAAGCGATCTGGAAGCTGCTCTTCAAGACTCAAAAGTCGTGGCCAGAGACGTCCGAGGACATCGGCCTCGACTGCAATCATCCGGCCTCCCCGGTAAGTGCTAAATTTCCGAACATAACGTAGTTCATCAATCAAAGGGGGTGCACTGAGGATTCCATCCTATAAACAGGGCTGGACAAAGAAGGCAGAGCGGATCAGGTGTCCGGCTCCACTCCACAAAAACCCAACTGATCCTCTGTTAATGAGGATGCTGGTCCCGGCGCCCTATCAGGCGCTGGAGAAAAAGGCCAAGAAGAAGAGCAAGGGGGCCAAAGGTGGTCTCCGCCGTAAAGGTACTTCGGACGCGGTGTCCGGAGAGACCGAAACTCATTCCTCCCACGAGGAAGATGAAGATGAAGAGGAGGAGGAAGAAAAGGGCGGCCTCTGTGGACCCAGAGGCAGAGGCGCTCAAGAGGGGGAAAATATCTCTCCCGGACAGCTCGGATTCGGATGCTGAAGCCATCCCCGAGTGGCGCCCCCGGCTGAAGCCCCTCGCCGCATCGTAATTATACGAGGGTGCCTTTCATATGCCCAATCTTTATGATTGTAATTTGACACATTGTATGGTGTAGGCCAGCCCGCGATCTTCCCCAACAATCATTGGAGGGGAATTTTTTTGGATCCGGGGATGATGGAGAGCGAGTCGCCTCCGCGAGCCTCCCCGCCTATCGCCAGAGACGACACCGAAGTGTTGTCCCGAAGGGCCTCTACGGGCAACAGAGCGGTACGGGAGGCTGCCAAAACGGTGCCAGAAGATAACACCTTGGCTGTCGAGAACACGGGGGGAGTAATCCCCATGGAGACTGACAGCGGAGGCCTTGACCAGTCCGGCCCCCAGCCGAACACCATTCCGGAAACCCAAGTGGCTCCAGAACCGAATAAGCGACCCCCTTCAACGGAGGGGGGAGCACCAACTCCAGCGACGACCTCCACTAATCCGGAGGCGCCGAACACATTGATGGAGGCACTACAAGGTGCTTCCATCGTGGAGGAGCACCGCAGCCTGATGGGTGTGGTGGTTGAAAAGGTTCATTCCACCAAGAGCAGGCTGAATGAAGCCTTCACTAGCCTGCTAACAGGCTTTGAGGTATGCGATGTAATATTCCTGACCGCTTTTTATATGAAAAATATGCCTGTATATAGATAGTAGCCCCTGAGACTCTGTTCGTCTTTTAAAAAGGGCGAACAGAGGATCGATAATATTCGCAGGAGATAATGCACTTTTCTATGTTGGGAAGCAGGCTTCACTTTTAGCGGCAACCGCCCAGGCCGTCGAAGTATCCGAGCTTAAGCGTAAGCTGGGGCTGGCTGATGAGGATCTCGTCCGCATCAACAAGAGGTTTGGTGAAGCGCAAGGTATGTTTTAGAATATCTCATTCATGCCTATATTGATATGCATACTCTAAGTTGAAGCTCAGGCGCTGCTATGTGTATGGTTGTAGGCAGTGCTGCTGCGGTCGAGACTCTCAGGGGTGAACTTGCGCAAGCCAAGGAGCAGGCAAGGATGAACAAAGCGACTGCTGATAAAGCGGCCGCGGACTTGAAGTCCGAACAGGTTGTCCGCCGTCAGTCGAGGAGCGGGTGACCGAAGTGGAGCAAGCGCTCAAGGACGCCGCCAGCAAGTGCGAGTCCCTAGAGGAGAAGAATAAAGCCCAGGCGACCGACCTTGCTGTCGGTGTCAAAACCGGCGGATCTCGGGTAGGGGGTCCCGAACTGTGCGTCTAGGATCGATGGTAACAGGAGACAGGGGACGCAATGTTTACCCAGGTTCGGGCCCTCTCTATGGAGGTAATACCCTACTTCCTGCTTGATTGATCTTGATGAATATGAGTGTTACAAGAGTTGATCTACCACGAGATCGTAATGGCTAAACCCTAGTAGTCTAGCCTATGTGAATATGGTAATGAATTTGTCCTATCCGGACTATGCTCTCCGGTTTATATAGACACCGGAGAGATCTAGGGTTACATGAGGTCGGTTACATAGGAGGAAATCTTCATAATAGGTCGCCTAGCTTGCCTTCCACGCCAAGTAGAGTCCAATCCGGACACAGGTATTGTCTTCGGGCTTCGTATCTTCACAGCCCATCGGTCCGGCCCATGGATAACAGGCCGAACGCCCGAGGACCCCTTAGTCCAGGACTCCCTCAGTAGCCCCTGAACCTGGCTTCAATGACAAGGAGTCCGGCGCGCAGATTGTCTTCGGCATTGCAAGGCAGGTTCCCCTTCTTCCGAACCCCAAGGTAGTCTTCGGATGTGACGATTGTATCCGGACCTGTGTATATAATTTGCAGAAAATACAATACTCTACGATTCCAATCTGCTGACAACTGTTTATGACATTGTATCACGCCTCCCCAATTATTATTTCCAGCCGTTGGCTAGCCCGTCGCCCCACGTCTCGGGAAGCGGTTTTATTGGCACGTCTTGTCAAAGCAGAGATCATGTCCCCTTATTTGCGGGATTTTCAACAATGCAGGTATGGGTAACCCAACCATCCCATGGGTACAACTCTTTGGGGATAGGTAACTTTCAAGACCCAGGAGGGGACGCTCGATATTCTGGGCCTTCATATAGGGACCCAGACTTGTCATCTTCTTCCGTGCTTGCTTCTTCCTCAACCCCAGCCACCTCGAGTTCTAGCCCTCGAGTTCCAATCACCAGCAGCCCCAATCATGTCCCGGTCCAGCCGTTCAGGCCGGTGGGTGGCCTCTTCCGTCACGGAGGAGGATATTGCGAAGCTCCGCGTAGCGAGGTACCTGACCCCAGAAATCCTTCATCGGCTTCCTACCGAGGGGCAGATTATTCCCACCCCAAATCCGGTGAGAGTGTAGTATTTGTGTCCCACTTCCTGCATGGGTTAGGGTTCGCACTTAAACCCTTCATCCGGGGGCTCATGTTCTACTATGGGCTAGATTTTCACGATCTGGCCCCGGACCCTATTCTTCTCATCTCGGCATTCATCGCCACGTGTGAGGCCTTCCTCTGGACTCCTCCGCACTTTGATTTGTAGCTCAAGACCTTTGATGTGAGGCCGTGGATGATAGAGGGGGAGCAGGCAGAGTGCGGCAGCGTTGTAATAAACAAGCTTGCCAGCGCGGTTTGGTTTGAAGGATCCTTCGCCGAGTGTTCCAAACTATGGCAGCAGGGGTGGTTTTATGTCAACAAGCCTCGGGGCTCCAAGTGGGTGGCTACGACTGCGCTCCGACCCGGCCCTCCGACTAAGCTTGCTTCATTGATCAACAAGGGGTTGGACTGGGGATCCGCTAATGAGGTGCAGACTCTGCAAGGTCGCATCCGAAGACTTACCGAGAAGGGCATCGATCTTGTGAACATCATTCAAGTAATGCTGGTCCGCCGGATCCTGCCGTGTCAACAGTGGCCTCTCCGTATGTGGGAGTTCAATCCAGAAGGGCGGCGGACTCTTCAGCACTTCTTCGGTACTACGCACGAAGGAATGTGGAAGTTATATTTCGGGGAGCGAGAGCAAAGGCCGGACACCACCGAAGACGTCGGCCTCGACTGCAATCATCCGGACACTCCGGTAAGTATTCAATCCCCGCACACCTATCATTCAAGCATCTCTTGACAAGACATTAAACAACTTGCCCTTATACAGGACTGGAGAAAGAAAGCGGTGTTAATCTGGTGTCCGGCGCCCCTTCCCGAAGACCCCGCGTCCGCCCTACTGACGCGGATGTTGATCCCGACACCGTACCTGGTCTCTACAGAGGGGGGCGAGAGTGGGGAGCCCAGAGGAGATGCCCATCCTACGGGCGATTTAGGTGCTGTGTTTGGGGAAACTGAAACCCTTTTGCCCACGGAAAAGGCGTGGAGGGGGCACTTTATGGCAAGAAGAGGGCCACCTCTGGAGGTCAGGAGGGGAAGCCTTCCAAGAAAGGGAAAATGCCATCGTCGGGCGGCTTGGGCCGGGCAAGCCATGTCGTCATTGAGCTTGATGATGAGGACGAACCTTCGGCCAGACCATAAGTGGAGCAGGGCACTTTAACCATACCTCATTCTTATTACCGAAATAACCCTCCAACATATGTGCGTCCTCGCAGGTTAACGCCTGGTGTTTCTCAATCGTCCTCCTCCTTGGGAGACCTTCTTCCGGAGATGATGGAGAGTGACACGCCTTCTCTGGCCTCCTCGCCTAACAGGGCGGATGATCTCGAGGTGTCGTCCCGGAGGGCTCCTCCCAACCGGCAAGTAGCGCAGGAAACAAGGAAGGAGCTACCTGAAGGTGGTGCCTCTGTCACTCAAGGTTCAGGGACCAAGAATGACGGCCCTGAACTGTCCGGTTTACAGCCGGAGACAATGCTGGAGGCGGGTAAGCGGATTCCTTCAATGGAATGTCATGCTCCGGCAGCGATATCCGAAGACCCAGGAGTGCCGGAGACGCTGACGGACATGCTGCGACGAGCATCCGTTTCAAAGGAGCACCGTGCCTTAATGGTCGGTGGTCGAAAAAGTTGTATCTGCGAAGAGCGGGTTGAACGAGGCCTTTACGAGCCTTCTAAGAGGTTTTGAGGTTTGTGATGTAATGTTGCCAATTGAATAATATTGACAGAATGCACCTGTTGTGTATGCAGTAACCCCTGAGACTCGGATCGCCTTCCAAAGGAAGTGATCGGAGGATGGAAAAGATTATTCAGGTACTAACCTTGGTTTAATTTGGAATGCAGGCTGTCTCCCCTCCTGCCACTGCCCGAAATTCGGAGGTAATCAAACTGCAGCGAAAGCTGGATATTGCGGAGGATGACATTGCTTTGATCAACAGGCGTCTTGACGACTCGCAAGGTATATATTTCGAGCATTCCTTACACCAATATGCTTGTAATGTAAGCCTGACTCTGAAGAGAGTTTGATATGAAATGTGCATCAATGCAGATGGTGCTGCCGCGTGGAAGCCCTTCGGGCGGAGCTAGCCCAGCCTAAGGAGCAGGCCCGGTTTAGTAATGCGGCTGCCGAAAAGGCATCGGCTGAATTGAAGGCCGAACAAGCCGCGCGGCACCAGGATAAGGAGGCAATGTCCACCATGGCGCACGAGTTAGAGAATGCGGCTGGCCGCTGTAAACTTCTTGAGAAGGAAAATGAAGCCAAAACGGCTGAACTTGACAAGGCCTTATGAGAGGCGAGGGAAGCGCGGTCTGAATCCAGAGCAGCCCGTGAGTAGATCCGGCAAGCTGGGGAGATTGTGGCTGGCAAGCCCTTTTTGCTACAGGCTAAGTTCGGCGACCCAAACTATGCTCAACTTAACCAAGTATGGAGTTCTCCGGAAAAAAATTAGACTTGCCGAAGAGTTCTTCCGATGCGGCGCAGTTTTATCAGGCGCAATAGGGGTATGCAACGGAGAAGCTTTTCTGGTCGCAATTTGGCGCGTCGAAGCGCCCTCTGTTGCTGAATGAACAGATGTCCCAGTGGGCCGAGCTGCATAGGATATCCGGCGCAGCCATGAAGAACGTCTTAGTCCGTTTGTGGCTGACTGAACCTGTTCTGAGTAGTTACTTTGGCCTGGTGCAGCGGCTTGCTGACGCGGTGCCGCGTATCCATGCTGTGAAGCGGTCGGCGTGCATTGAAGGTGCACGGACGGCCTTCGCCCGAGTCAAGACATTCTGGGGGAAGATGAAGGCCATCAATGTTGCGACCAAGAGTCCACCCAAAGGCAAGGACCGTCCGGAACCGGAGCATCATTTTGGAGATGTCCTAGAGGCCGCCCGCTTGGTAGAGGGTCAATGCTTACATAATATTCGAGTGATGTGTACAAGGGTTGTAACAGACAACTTTATAGTTAATCTATTTTTTGCTCGAAAGCTTGTATTCCTCCTGTGCGGCTGTTTTAATGTAATTTGAAAGTTTTCCAGTCGTCGGCTTCAGCCCCCTCGTAGGAAATACGGGGGTGTTCGGAAAAGCATTGAATCACTCTTTATCCAACGTCTTGGTCCATAAAGGAGGTGATAATGCGGTGAACCAGGCAATCGGACTATAGGGCATTAACACTTTCACTTAGCCATAGGAGTTTTATGGTGGGGCTACGACATAGCCCCTGGTATGTATGCGGGGTATCGTAATATTGTGCCTTACATGTTTTTATCTGAAAAAGATCCTTCGTGTAACACGGAGAATCGCTAATGATTCGAATAAGTCGTCAAGTGGTTGACCAGCTCTTGCAACATCATGACAGTCAGTTTTCGGCTTTCTCTACTGAGGTGCTCATCCGGTCAAAGCCAGGCAACAATCGCAGTAGTTCTCCCTTTACTACCCTAGCCCATAGAGCGGAACGTAGGGTAGCAAGCACAGGAGCCGGGCAACCCAACTATTGACCAAAGACAATGATTCGGAGCTGATGCATATAAGGACAAACTTGCGATGCCGAAGTATGCTATAGAGCTGTTCGGACTTTTATTGGCGACTCACTTGCTCCCATACCGGGCCTCTGGCATGTTATGCCGAGACGCGTCTTGTGACACAGACATTGCGGCAGTACTCATTGTAGCAAGAGTATTTTAAGATTAGCTCAAATAAAGTTTACTGGGAGTGGAGCAATATGCCAATGATAAATTCATATATAAAAAAGAAAAACCACAACCCGGCTATTTGACATGCTCGAGGTCGGGAACGGAGGAAAAAGGGCATAGTACAGGCTCAAAATAAAGAGTGCGGTCTACAAAAAGCTATTTGGACCTCCTGTCGCACGTCTGCGCCGCCCGTCCTCTGGGAGAGGAATCCTTAACGGAAGTAGCCCCTTAGGTGAGTGTACAGATCCAAACTTCGGTAGAGTCCGTTGTAGGTGCTGTCCTGTTGATCACCTATTTATAATAAAGAAAAGTGAAGAAAAAAGATAAAAAAATGTTACAGGAATGTTTGCAGGGATGCCCGTATTGTGCCACCGCCGATGCCCATGGTATCTTGAGCACGTAGTGATGTACGCGTGGTGTAGATCTTGCCAGCATAGTGGGTGGGTGGCGGAAGCCGAACTGCTATTTCCGCTCCGGTACTGGTCGAACGTCGGAGGGAAACTGTTTCTGGCCCCTGGTGTTCGGCTGGCGAGCCGCTCTGTCGTCTTTATCGCTTGGTGGCCTCCTCCCCTTGTATTCGGCATTAAGTTTGCCTGCCTGCTTAAAGACCCAACAGTTTCTGTTGGTGTGATTGGCTGGCTTATCAGGGTGACCGTGAATCTGACAAGGTCGGTCCAGTATCCTGTCGAGGGCGGATGGTCCATCCTGGCTGGCCGTAAATGGCTTCTTCCGTTGACCGGGCTTCGGATTGTGAAATCCGGCATTGACAGCTATGTCGCGTAATTTTTCATTATTGGTGCGGCTGTTGTGTTCGGTTAGTCGTGGCTTGCCGTTGCCGTCACGGATTTCGGAACTGCCCGGGTCACTGGCGCTGTTGCTTTTATGAGCGAGCCAGCCGTCTTCTCCCGCACAAAATTGAGTCATTAGAGCGGTAAGGGCGGTCATGGATTTAGGTCCTTCCTGGCCGAGGTGGCGTGCTAGCCATTCATCCCGGACGGTATGTTTGAAGGCTGCGAGGGCTTCCGCATCCGGACAGTCGACAATTTGGTTCTTTTTGACTAAGAACCTGGTCCAGAGCTCCCTGGCTGACTTGCCGGGCTGTTGGACAATATGACTTAAGTCATCGGCATCTGGTGGCCGGACATATATTCCTTGGAAGTTTTCGCGAAAGGCGTCTTCCAAATCTTCCCAGCTGCCAATAGAATTTTCTGACAAACTGTTTAACCAGTACCGTGCTGGCCACTTAAGCTTGAGAGGCAGGTATTTAATGGCATGAAGGTCGTCTCCGTGAGCCAGGTGGATATGGAGGAGATAGTCTCCGGCATCATCGTCCATGCCGTCGATGTCTTCGGAGGCATAGTCCAGCATGTCGGTTAAATCTTCGATAGTGGCTATGAAGTGGGTGGTGGGTGGGACGTAAAATTCCCCGCTCTCAGCCCCTAGTCCGGGCTGGGCGTAATTCGGAAGCGATTCCTCTGTAATGGCGAGGGATCCCATTAACACCAGAGCCTCGTTTAAGAGCGAGGTTTGGACGGGGAAGTGAGGGTCCGCGGCGCTGGGCGGGGTGAGAGCCTCCTGGCCATGCTCGCTTGGCACGGATTTCAAGAGTTCGGATCTGGAGTCCAGGTGTGAGTCCGGCTTTTTAGTGACAAGGGGAGCTCGGTTCGACTCCGGGTTTGCCGATGACGCAGTCCCCTCCAGATCTCCAGTAGCGAGCTCCATAATTGCAGAGAGTCTAGCGGGCTCTAAACTCCCATCTTCGGACCTGGTAGTCTGCTCTCGATCTATGGCCAGAGCGGTGGTTGGGGTAGCGAACCCTTCTAAGATCAAGTCTCCTCGGATATCAGCGACATAATCTAGATTTCCAAAACTGCTCTGACACTACTAGAAAAAGGCTTACTAGTGGCGCACCAGTTTTGCCTACTAATGGCGCACTACTGGTGCGCCACTAGCACCACGCCACTAGAATATTTTAGTAATGGCGCCATTAGTAACTGGTATACTAATGGCGCACCAGATGGAAGTGCGCCATTAGTAACATTTAAAAAAAATCGTTTTTTCTTAATCTCAGGTCACTATTTCACATATGAGATATCCAACACATATATATACAACAAGCATCCATATAACAATCATATCCAACACACAAGTTTCATCATATATACATACATAGCCAACACATAGTTCCATCGTTACATATCACAAAAGTTTCACATTGTTCATCCAACACCATATTACAAAAGTTTCACATAGTTCAGTTCTCATTGTTCTTCTCCTTCTCCTTCCTCAGCCTGATGCGCCAAGAGCGGCGAGGCGGTGGAGGCAGCTGTGGGATGTAGTCTTCTACCACAATTGGCGTGGTCATGTCGCCCAGCTGTGGGATCGCCGGCGCCACCACCGGTGCGTGGTCATTGTCAGGCACCACCACCATTGCGAGGCCACCTTCAGGCAGGACGGGCACGACCATCGCTAGGTCATCCTCAGCCACCACCATCTCTTGCCCATGGTACTCAGCCACCACCATCTCTTACCCATGGTCAGCCACCACCATCTCTTGCCCTTGGTCAGCCACCACCAGCGCTAGGTCATCCTCAGCCTGATGCCCATCGTCATCCTGCAGCTCCTCATGGCCACTCTGCTCCTCTTCTCCCCCAATCTAGTCCGGATCATCCTTCTTGCTATCTTTGCTGCTGCCAGAATCGCTGCTGCTTTCGCTAAAGCCAGAATCGCTGCTGCTTTGGCTGTAGCCAGTGTCGCTGCTGCTGCTCCCATTGCCTGTCCAAATGCAACAATGGCCGTTAACAATCGATGTGAGACAAAGCCAAATGTAGAGGAATAAGAAGAGGCAGAACGCACTGGCATCTTCGTCGTCAGCGTAGCGCATGCGACACATAGTCGTGTTGAAAACCTTCACGATGAGCATTGTGGCGTCATCGTCGTACCTGAAGAGAAGAAAGTACCCGGTCCGCAGGTCGTAGGCACTGTAGAACTTGTCCCAGCCACGGCACAGGTACATGTGGCCCTCCTCGATCACCAACTCCACGTCCCATAGCCTGCGAACCCCGCCGCCGGCCTGTCGGAGCTTCACATTATGTGGCGGATCTTCACCCAGCATGTTCATAAAAGTGTCAGGCAGCCTCTGGAATTTGGGACAAGGAGTGATGTAGCAAACAACAGAGTTATCATAATGAGATGGGTGAAGGGGAGATCTCTCATTTTATATACCTACCTCGTGGCTGATACTGAAGTCCAAGTATGACACTGAAGAACTCGAAAGCATCCAACTCGTACTCCGGTGAGGCAGAGCGGCGGTGGCTGCTTCCCCCCATCTCTGATAAGCAGCAGAAGAGACCAATTAGTACCCTTACAACATCACATTGCAAATAGATGAATTGTGTAGGTATGCATGGATTTAAGATTATTTGTTCAAAGCCAATTTGTCAATGATTAATATGATATCTCAATTTCCACCAAATAATACATTTGTTATACACCACATTTTCTTTTCCTTTGGAAAAGAAAAAAGCACACTGCATTCAAGTGAATGTATCTTTTATTGCAAAGCCACAACTTAGCAATAGATTCAAAGTTAACGATTGGCACCTAATAAAGCATTTCAACATCTTCACAGATTTTACTAGCTACAATACATTCAAAAAATAAATGATATACACTTTGTATCTCTTTGCAATGAACACACTCTAGGGGTTTTGCCATCCCCCTTTTCCTTAGATTGTCACAAGTCATGATTTTGTTTTGGGAGAACATCCAAATGAAACCTTATACCCTAGGGGGCAGTTTAATACTCCATACTACAGGAAGATACAAAGGTTGCATCCATTGAGCTCCAGCTGCAGCTTCAGCTGAGGTATCCATGAGCCATCATGCCAGCCAGCCAGGAAATAAACTTTACATTCCAAAGGAAAAAAAATACAATGCATATATAGATAGATGAGCATGTTCAGTTTACAAGAATGAATATAAACAAGCAAAGAATGCATGCATGCATATCAAGAGTTGGCATCTACAGGTTCTCCAAAATGAGTAGAAAGGGAGCATGCTGACATCTATACAAGCCAATAATGATTTACTACTCAATGGAACAGGGTAAGATAAACACCAGTCAATAAATTTACTACATCAAAAGGAGTAAAACTCAACAATGCAGCACTATCTCTAAACCTAACCTTTGTTTAGTATGGGTATGACAAATGAATGAGTTGGTCATCACAATGTCAAATGCCATTGGAAGACAAGAAATCAGGTCATCACATAACAACAATTGGATGGCCTCGTGAACAACCAAGACATCCTTGAATGGCTGCCAAGTTACTACTAGCAGGCTCAAAAGTCAAGTAAACTGAAGATTGACCTTCTGAAGGTCTAAGTATGGCTGTGCTGTCAGGTTACTACTAGCAGCAACATGGAAGTAGACTTGATGATAACTATTGCACAAATATGTAAGAAAGGAGTAAGTGCATCTACTTATTGGAACAAGCCTGACAGTGGGAAAGCTATAAACTTATAATGACCGCGTTCAGATAAAAGATTGCAACCAAGCAAATCTGGAAAATGTATTATCAACTATAAAATATGGGTTGCAAACCAAACAACTAAGCATACTTTGTCAGATGATAACTATTGAAAACCAAACAAGTAAGCAGAGCACATGTATATACCTGTATCACTGTCTTGGAGCCAACAAACGCATCAATTTTTCTCCAACCGCGATCGAACCTGTTACGCAGAAACACAAACAGAGAGATACATGTAACTAACGAGGACAGACAGACAAGGTAACAAGAACTCCACAGCTCAATTAAGCCTATACATGTAACTAACGAGGACCATGTCATTATCATGGCAGTCCACTATATATTGTTATGACAAAATACATCATTATCAGGGCACATTATGGCCATTTTCTTACATGATGCCAAGCTAATGACTGACATCTGTTCTTGGCAAATGATGAGTCTCTGGTGCCCCTTGCAAATTGTTCATGCCACATTGTACTTGTACCCCATATGTTTAACCCCAAACACAAAAACATCACCACAAGGACTGAGATAAAAACTAATAGTATCATGTACTTGAAGAAACCCTGTTCTTTTCTCTTTCCGTTTTGAACCTGACACACACTGCATCATCACATATTTTCCTAGAAATTCAGTACAGCATGTTGGGGGTGAGGGGCATCACCTCGAATCACCTAGAGGACGCCGGCGGGGAGAGAAACCTAGGGGGAAGGAGGGGAGGAGAGAGGAGGAATCACCTAGAGGACGCCGGCGTC
>NC_057814.1:281332512-281333343 GCF_018294505.1 Triticum aestivum | reverse complement strand
AAGGTCTAAGTATGGCTGTGCTGTCAGGTTACTACTAGCAGCAACATGGAAGTAGACTTGATGATACCTGTATCACTGTCTTGGAGCCAACAAACGCCTCAATTTTTCTCCAACCGCGATCGAACCTGTTACGCAGAAACACAAACAGAGAGATACATGTAACTAACGAGGACAGACAGACAAGGTAACAAGAACTCCACAGCTCAATTAAGCCTATACATGTAACTAACGAGGACCATGTCATTATCATGGCAGTCCACTATATATTTTTATGACAAAATACATCATTATCAGGGCACATTATGGCCATTTTCTTACATGATGCCAAGCTAATGACTGACATCTGTTCTTGGCAAATGATGAGTCTCTGGTGCCCCTTGCAAATTGTTGATGCCACATTGTACTTGTACCCCATATGTTTAACCCCAAACACAAAAACATCACCACAAGGACTGAGATGAAAACTAATACTATCATGTACTTGAAGAAACCCTGTTCTTTTCTCTTTCCGTTTTGAACCTGACACACACTGCATCATCACATATTTTCCTAGAAATTCAGTACAACATGTTGGGGGTGAGGGGCATCACCTCGAATCACCTAGAGGACGCCGGCGGGGAGAGAAACCTAGGGGGAAGGAGGGGACGAGAGAGGAGGAATCACCTAGAGGACGCCGGCGTCGAGGAGGCTGCGGGCGGCGATCCCGAGGAAGGGGCCCATGATGTCGTCGGCGTCCTTGGCCGCCTTCTTGACCTTCCGAGCAGAAGAAGGCACGGGTGGTGAGAGGAGGAGGAGGAGAAGCTAGGGGGATGGGGGAAGGGAGGGAGGGGA
>NC_057814.1:281331804-281332502 GCF_018294505.1 Triticum aestivum | reverse complement strand
GCGGCTGGCGCGGGGGCGGCGGCGCGAGGGAGCTGCAGTGGTGGGGGCAGCGGGGGTGGAGTCCGGCGGGGGTCGGGGTGGCGGCGTCGAGGCAGCGCAAGACCACAGCGGCAGACGACGTGCAGGCGCGGCGGACGGAGGGGGCAGAGCAAGGGGGCGGCAGTGTACGGTTGGGGTCGAGTGGGGGATCTGGCGAGGGAGGGAGGGAGGCCACAGTGCGAGGGGAACAAGTACGTCGATTCTAATGGCGCACCTCCCCCTGGTGCGCCATAAGTACGTCGATTCTAATGGCGCACCTCCCCCTGGTGCGCCATTAGAATTTTGTTTTACTTACTAGCCCGACTGGTCAGGTTATATTCCACCTAACCCTATCTCCATCAGAACACGCCCACTAGCCCGACTGGTCAGCACGCAACACACACACTAGGAGGTCCTGGGTTCGATTCCCAGGCTCCCCAATTTTTGTTTTTATGCATTTAAAATGCTGTTTGATATTTATTTGTGTTTAAATATGTTCAAACTTGTTTAAATCATAACAGTAATTTTTTTAATAAAAACAGTAATGATTTTTTAAAAAATATCATCAAATTTGTTATTTGAAAAATATAATCAAATTTGCTTTTTTTGCAAATTTAGTTGCATTCATTTGTGACGGTGGAGCGGGGAGGGGAGGGTGCGGGGGGTCGTCGGCGACGGCC
>NC_057814.1:281276559-281331675 GCF_018294505.1 Triticum aestivum | reverse complement strand
GAAACCAAGATAGTCGTGCACCGTCGTGAGCAGTGCGACTCTCATAGGGAAATATTCTTTCTCTGCGGCGTCCCACGTATCGACCAACTGCGCCAGGTGCGCCATTAGTAGTTTTGCAAAAAAGTAAAAAAAAAAAAATTGTAGTGGCGCACTGTGTTCCAGGTGCGCCATTAGTATGTCTGGCAAAATAAAAAAATTGTTACTAATGGCGCACCGTGTGTCTGGTGCACCATTAGTGTATTTCACACTAATGGCGCACCAGCACATGGTGCGCCACTGCTACATAGCAATGGCGCACCACATATCTGGTGCGCCATTAGTGGCCATTCCATCTATAGCCCTTTTCCTAGTAGTGTGATGACCAGGGGCGTAGCTGTCGAGCTGCTCAAGGTGGCCAATCGAGTTGGCGCGTAGTGCGAAGCTGCCGAATACAAAAATTTGTCCGGGGAGGAAAGTCTCCCCTGAAACGGCATCACTATAGATGATCGATCGAGCCATCGAACCTTCTGTCGACGACACGGTGGAACTCTCAATGAAAGCACCAATGTCGGTGTCAAAACCGACCGATCTCAGATAGGGGGTCCCGAACTGTGCGTCTAAGGATCGAAGGTAACAGGAGGGAGGGGACACGATGTTTACCCAGGTTCGGGCCCTCTTAATGGAGGTAATACCCTACTTCCTGCTTGATTGACTTTGATGAGTATTGGAGTTACAAGAGTTGATCTACCTTGAGATCGTAATGGCTAAACCCTAGATGTCTAGCCTGTATGATTTGTCTTAGTCTCTACGGACTAAACCCTCCGGTTTATATAGGCACCGGAGGGGCCTAGGGTTATACAGAGTCGGTTTACGAAGAAAGGAAACGACACATCCGGACGCCAAGCTTGCCATCCACGCAAAGGAGTCCCATCCGGACACGGGGGAAGGCCTTCTATCTTGTATCTTCACGGCCCATCAGTCTGGCCCATGTCACATAGCCCGGACGCCTGGGGACCCCCTAATCCAGGACTCCCTCAGTGCCTGTGCGCTGCCATAAGAAAATCCAATGGTCTTCAAACTATTCTTTTTGGACGTCCACATAATTCATCTTCATCTCTCTCATACTCTATAAATACTCTGTAAAAACAAACATATATATAAATACACCTTATATTATAATGGGCCCAGGAACATGATCCCTCCAGACCTCTCAGACCCTCTCAATAAAACAAGTTAAAAAGTCCTTTGTGGTCCATTTCACTTCATGATCAAGCACAAATATGCAAATCCTTACTGTTTTTCAGCAGTCGAAAGATTCTTATTTTTTTAAGTTTGACACTTTATTTAAATGATTATCATATCCTTTACAGGAGCAGGAACCGGGAAATAAGGGGCGTCGTTCCCCTAGACCTCTCAGGCCCTCTCAATAAAACAGAACCGAGCAAGTTCATGTGAATCTACATTTTCTTCTCGCCCCCAATGCATAATCCTTGCCCTTCCAAAGCTTGTCATCAAATTCCGGCAATCATAAGTGCCAACCACCCCTGAAGTGCGATACTCCGATGGGTTCTTCATGGCTTGAACAGTTTTCATTGTGTCTCTCCACCGCAAGGGAGTGGATGTCCAATTTTCTGCTAACTGCGGGCCCATCAGTAATGCTTCGGCTTCCATCGATGGAATGTCCAATCTTGACTACTTGTACCTGCATGAAGCAACAAGGAAGCCCCCAAATGAGTCATGAAGAATAGCCCATAGGCCCCGTTGCCTCCATCAATGTGAAATGAAGTGTCCTTGTTGAGCTTCACACTGTCGGACGTGGATCAAGTCCATTCATGAACTTGGCGTCGGTGCACGATCCTCTCGAGCAATGGAGTTTGAGACTATCATTCAATCAGTGAGCAAGGGGATCTCGTTTTTACCTCAGGAAAATGCTTCAACACTCCCACCGAATAAACGAGTAGGAAACCATTATAAGTCATTGCTGCTGATTAGAGCCCCTGCATTTAGCAGCTTCCTTGTGTCAGCTATCAAGTCCAGCCACACTTATCCAAAGTACCAATAGAAACAAAATGCAATGATGTTTTTCTTTGTTTGAAATGGCATGGGGTTTGGATATAAGCATTTTTAAATAAATAAATATGGTAATCAGGATTTTTTTATTGAGATGAACAACTTCTGCTTTCCTCGATGCATGTCTAATTAGTCAACAGTTTGTTACTTGAGATGATCAAGTGGATTATTAGTAGTTTCCAAACATATAAATGATGGCCATTATTACCACCTAGTTGTAGCATAGCTTCGACCTAGATTTTGTATTTGAGAAATTATTAAGAACAAATTTCAAAAGAATTGTATATATATGCGGATAGACAGTGAAGCAAGCACAAGCTAAACTATTTAAAAATTGTTAACGCTTAAATAGAAGAAAAAAGTCCAGTTTACTCCCCTGAAGAAAATGGGTTGTTCGCATAACCCCATGATTTTTTTGGTTCACTTAACCGCCTAATCTTATTAATACCATTCAAAAATCATCATTGGTGGTTTGCAGAGGTGGTTTTGCTGACATGGCCGAGGTCAAAGTGGTTTGTTTACTAGTGGGCCATGTCGTAGCGCATTTGGCTATCGTCTTCCTCAAGCACGTGACATATGTGCTCGCCGCCGCTGCTATGCTCTGCCTTCTCCCTCCTCCGCCACCCCCAAACAACCGTGTCCCAAGCCTCCAACATCTCATACCAGTCCTCTGCACCAAAGGATTCGTGCCTCGAAGCCCGGAGCCGACCCAATCAAGATGTCTTCTCCAACTGCGGCCGCCGGACTCCGGCGACCGATTTGCCATGCACAGACGAGCCCCAGCCTAGCCTTCGCCTCCATTAGACTCACGTCGAGCCTCTTCCAGTTTCCCCTCTCCACTAGAGCTCAGACTCATGTTGTAACCATCGTCCACGCGAGCTAAGCGTCGTCCGCCATGGCCGACGTTCTCCTCGTTCCGAGCTCCCCTTGTGTCATTTTGCTGCCTGCCGTGCTTCCATTGGTCTGTAGATTCCACACATCAACCTAGTGTGCTCGGGTTTTGGCTGTAACGCTGATGTCGTTGGAGTCGTGGCTCTGCCGCCGCTCAGATCTGCTGCTTGCCTTCTGGCCACCCCACAGCCTCCCGCGACCAACACTACAAAAAAGACACATCCGTGACATTTTGGGCCGAACGAATGTTTTTTCTGTCATGCTTATGACACTTTTATGACGATACTTGTGACAAAACCCGGTATCATCATAGATGTGGTGGGCTCCTACTTCTATGACAAAAAATCATGATATAAAATGGGCTTTTTGTCCTGGGCGGGCCGGAGACGCAGCCGCATGAAATTCTTTGGGCCGTCCATGACAGAAAAAACTGTGGTAGAAGCGAAGGCGAGTACAATATCAGCGAGTTCCCAGTTACGGTCGGTGGTCGGGGCCGAGCGATGCACGAAGGTTTGCACATTTCTCTCGTACACGTACACGCAAGTATGCGAGGCGTTGGGCTCTAACTAAAACCCGAGCGAGGCGTTCGCATACAGAACCCGAGCGATTGCACTAGCCACGTTACTGAACCCGAGCGATTGATCCCTTGGCTGTTAACTGAACCCGAGCGATTTCTTTGCTACTGCTGCTAACTGAAGCCGATCGAACCTGGTGCCTCTTGATGAACAGTGAATGTAGTTGGGGGTTGGATGAACAGTTCCCGGTGGGGGTTGGGTGAACAGGACCTCGTGGTAGGAGAGGCCGTTGCCGCTGAATGAACAAGACCCTGATCGAGCCGGTTGGGGTGGATGGACAGGACCCCGTGGAGGGCTGGTTGAACAGTAGCCGATGGAGGCTGGATGAACATGACCCCGTGGAGGGCTGGTTGAATAGTAACCGGTGGAGGCTGGATTGTAAGTGCATCTAGTGCCCCTTAGTGATTTTTGTGTATTGAAGACTTATAGGTTAAGGGACTAATGAGTTTGTGAGTGTACACATGTCTATAAGTCTATGAGGAGTTTGATATTTACGATGAAAGTCGCCCCTAAAAATGAATGTCTTCAGCTGGCAAATTTGGTTTTCTTGAAGACTTTGAAAGTGAGGAAATTTGTGTGACCATGAAGACTTGATATTCATGCGAGGATTATGAAGCGTGAAGACTTTTGTTTTCGTAGTTTCATTTTCTCTTTCTTGAGTCATAGGAAACACCGTACTGTTAAAGGGGGTCGAGGTAAAACTCAGGAAAAGTTTCCAAGTGATACTCATCTCAAAATCTTACACCTACCCATTCCTTTCGAGTGAAGCCGTTGGAAATCTCATACAGTTCAGTGAATTTCTTAAGTGACAGAGACGAAGATCTTCTGTTCTTTGAGGAATTTTTTCTGACTGAGGTGTTAGGAATTTGCCAGTGCGGATTGCCTACAAGTGAGGAACATGATAGCCCTGAGGAATTTGATAGCTCAAATATCCAAGTGTTGCTGTGCTACGCGCCAGCTGTCCCAAAATATCTACCCACCTAATGGTCATATCATTGAAGGGCATTTATGTCTTATCATGTCAGGCTGCTCCCTAGGCTATAAATAGCCGCCCCCCTACAACCACTAGCTGGTTGGCTGCTCCGAGAGAAACTGACACTTGTCATTGAGAGCATCTCTGTCGGTGTTCTGGGAACGGGGTCCCCAGACTTGCCTGCCTGTGGCCCACGGCGTGGCTCCCCCAGTGGCCCTGTACGACCCATCTTCACCGACCAACACTCAGGACCCTCGCGAGGGGCCAAGCCTCGTGAGGCGAACGATGCAAGACCTCCTCGGGAGCGGCCTCACCAGGCTGGCTCACGAGGGGCGGAGAGATCAAGGCAAGGCGAACCTCGCGAGGTTCCAATGACGCGAGCCATGACGACCAAGGCCAGGCGGGAGCCAGGCGGGCACCAGCGCGCACAGTGTCCTCGTTTCCTCTTTGGTGCCAAAGGGGAAAGCGCAGGCGAGGATTCCCGAGGCATCACGCAAAGGTTTCCATATCGGTGCAACGAGACCAAGAACAGCAGGACGGCAGGATGGAGGTCACCGTGGAGCCCAAGACGGCGTCAGCACCAGAGCCTTTGGCAGGCGAAGACTACTTTTATCAGGATAGCATGTACTAGGTGTCTCCCTTCAAACTGGCCGTTGTGGAATCCCTTCCCGCTCAAATATTTGGGGAGAGGACCAAGGCCTCTATAAATAGGACTAGCCACCACCATAGGAGGCAGCTTGAACTGATCTCGGACCAAGTCATCTTGGATAGGATCCAGTCCATCCACGCACCCACAAAGTAGAAGAACACCTCTCCTCAAGAGGCTGTTCTTCCCTTGTGCTGTTCATCATCAGCCCACGAGGCAATCCACCACCACAACACTTGAGTAGGGTATTACACCACAACGGTGGCCCGAACCAGTATAAATCTTGTGTCCCTTGTGTTGTGAGTTCGTCGAGCTAGGCTTGAGATTGCGGTGAGGGTCAGGGGTGATTAGGTAGGGGGAAATCTTCATGCGCACCCCAGTGTTCGAACCTCAAGGGTTTTGCCGGAACCCGAAATCCGACATTTGGCGCGCCAGGTAGGGGTGCGCCGATGTTTTCCTTCCGCTCGATCCGCGTCCCATCGCTCCATCGCCTCCATGTCGGATGCGCGTCGAGCCCGCGCTGAGCGCAGGGCCGCCCTCGCTAAGCGCAGGGCCGCCCTCGCCGCCCGCGTCACTCAGACGGCTCTTGTCGGCAGGCCTCCCCATCATTCTCTGTCGCCTGCCGCTAACGCCGCCACTGGCCCGGCGGGGAACGAGCAGCAGCCATCCTCGCGGCACCCCTCGGTGCGGCGGGACGGCCGCACCGCCACCCCATCGCTGACTCCGGCCAGTTCGTCATCTCACGCTCGTCGCGCTCCCACGGACGCGCAGGCCGCGCTGCTCATGGCGCGTGAGCTCCTACGCTACCGCCGCATCGACGACCTCTATGAGGACTTGCTCGACCGCATCGCTGAGCTCGTCAGCGCCGCCGAGGGCTCTCCCGTGCCATCTCTCTCGCTGCCTCGCCCTCCGCCAGCTCAGGGCGACGTGACACACGAAGCGCCTCCACCACCTCTGCCCCAAGACGGCGTCCTGGCGCCAAGGCGCACGGCCCCTCGGTGCGATCCACCGCGTCCGGCGCCCGCGCGAGAGGAAAGAACCTGCCAAGAAATCCCTCGGCCGCGAGAGAACGTTCCCGTGCTCCCCACACCACTAAGGCAAGACCGTGCACCGCCTGCGGTGGCAGTGCACGGACATCAAGGGCAGGCTCTATATCAGCCAAGGGTCCCGGTGGTCACCGCGGGCTGCCGTGCCTTCACCCCCGAACTGCATAGCGTCGCGTGGCGGGGAAAGTTCAAGCGAGACCTGCCTCCTCGCTACGACGGCACCCCCGACCCCAGGGAGTTCTTGCAGCTCTACGAGCTGAGCATCGAGGCGGCCAACGGCGATGAGAAAGTCATGGCGAATTGGTTCCCCATGGATCTCAAGGATGGTGGCCGCTCATGGCTCCTGAAGCTGCCTCTAGGCTCGATCTCCTCCTGGGACGAGATGCATGACCGCTTCGTCGCCAACCTCCAGGGCACTCGTGCCACCCTCCGGCCGCGGGTGACCTACGCCACATCAAGCAGCAGCTAGGGGAGACCCTCCAGAAGTACATCCAGCGCTTCAACAACGTTCGACTCAAGATCCCCAAGGTGACGGACGAGGCCATCATCTCCGCGTTCTCTGATGACGTCCGTGACGTCAAGATGAAGGAGGAGCTCGCCATCCACGAGGAGCTATGCACGACCCTTGAGCTGTTCAACCTGGCGACCAAGTGCGCAAGAGCTGAGGAAGGGCGCCTTTCCCTCCTCGAGCTCCCAGCTGCTGACCCCGAGGAGAAGAAAGCCAACGCCAAGGACGTGAAGCGCAAGGGAGTGGCCGTGCTCGAGGCAGAGCCGGACACGAAAGACGGTTCGGACCAGCGCGAGTCATCCAAGAGCAGTCGACCATTCTGCGCCTTCCACAACGTTCACAACCACAACACCAACGACTGTCAAGAGCTCAGGGCCATTTGTGACGGACGCTTCGGTCAATGCCCCGAGCGCAACGACCGGGGCTATGGCCGAGGAGGAGGACGAGGCGGAGGACGCTGGGACGATCGTGGCCCACGCCAGGAGTGGCGCAACCGGCCTCGCGAGGACCGCTGGCAAGATCAGCCTCGCGAAGGCGCCTGGAAGGATCAGCCTCGTGAGGACCGTCCTTAGGGTAATGCTGGCCTTCCTCTACTGCCGCCGCCACCAAGAAGGAACAATGACCACCATCAGGACGAGGGGGCTGGGGGCTTCCAGGAGCCGCGGGCTATTGCTGGCATCCTGGGCGGAGCTCAAGCCCCAGCTTCTCAGCGAATCTTCAAGTAGTTTGCTCGTGAGGTGAACGCAGTTCTCCCCAGGCTCGAAGCCACGCGCCCGCTCAGGTGGTCCCAGTGCGCCATCACCTTCAGTTTGACAGATCAGCTCAAGTGCGCGGCCACCGCTGGCGCCCTCCCGATGCTTTGCTCGCCCGTCATCAGCAATGTGCAAGTCACCAAGACCCTCATCAGCGGCGACGCAGGGCTTAACGTCCTGTCCGTCGAGACATTCGACAGCCTTCAAGTGCCCTACGATCAGCTTCAGCCTACCAAGCCCTTCTCATGAGTAACCGACGGTTCCACCACCCCGATAGGCCAGGTCCGCCTCCCTGTCACCTTTGGGCAGCGCGACAACTACCGCTACCTCTACGTCGCCATCGACAAGTTCACCAAGTGGGCAGAAGTAGAAGCCGTCCGCACCATCCCGGCTGGCTCCGCGGTCAAGTTCATCAAGGGTCTCGCGAGCCGGTTTGGGGTCCCCAATCGCATCATCACCGATAACGGCTCGCAGTGCACTAGCAATCTCTTCATGACATATTGTGCTAACCTTGGAACGCAGATCTGCTACGCTTCGGTGGCGCACCCCCGGAGCAATGGCCAGGCCGAACGCACCGATGCGGAGGTCCTGAGAGGCCTCAAGACCAGGACCTTCAAGAAGAAGCTCGAGGCCCGCGGCAGGGGCTGGCACGACGAGCTCCAGTCCGTGCTATGGTGCATCCGCACCACCGCCACCAAGCGAACGGGCGAGACCCCATTCTTCCTCATCTACGGAGCAGAAGCGGTTCTCCCTCACGAGGTCAAACATTGCTCTACGCGGGTCTTGGCATTCGATGAGGCGCAGCAGGACACCATGTGGGGGATGGACCTCGTGCTGGGGGAGGAACGCCGCCGTGAAGCCACGCTACGGGCGGCAAGATATCAGTAGGCGCTGCGACGAAACCACTACTGCAACATCCGCTCCGGGACGCTCGAGGTGGGTGACCTCGACCTAAGGCGGGTGCTCTCCAGGGAAGGGCCGCATAAGCTCTCACCCATGTGGTAGGGCCCGTTTAGGGTCGCCCATGTCTCCAGGCCTGGTGCCGTGCGCCTGGAGACGCAGGACGGGGTACCCATCCAAAACGCCTGGAACATCCAGCACCTCCGGTAGTTCTACCCATGAAGAAAGGCCCAGCGCCTGTGAAGAAGGCCCAGTGCCTGTGAAGGTCTCTGCTCTTGACACTCTCACGTAATAATGAGTGGGGCTGTACACGCCCCAGAGTCTTAGGAGTGCCGCCCTCGGGCCTCTGGGGCTCCCTCCCACGTCCTAGTTGCAACACTGAGCTCCGCGCTGGTGAGAAGACAAGAAGACTAGACTAGGTGCCGGACGCGTCTTTTCATTTGCTTTCCATAGTTGGCTTGCCCGTCTTTAATCGAAATTTCCTTTCTGGTGTTCGCTTGCCGGTCTTGTTCCATCGCCTTCTGCCTCTGTTTTTGCCTTCGGTTCTCTGTTTAACATGTACTCTCTCTCGCGTCCCTCGCGAGGGGGCTGGGCAGGTGCCCCGCGAGCGTCTTGGCATCTTGTCCTTTTTTCGCGAGGCACTCTTGTTCGAGCTGCAAGCTGGCGCTCCTCTCTCAATCCGTGCCCCTCGGGTACCGCGATGTGAGGCGCTGGGTCATGGCCGGCGGCGCCTGCGATCAGGGCTCGGAATCCCCTAACTAACAAATTTTTGCAGTCCCTAAACGCCTCGCCAGATACGGAGGAATGCGCGCCTCGTGAGGCGGAAACTACTCCAAGCACGTCAAGCTAAGTTATTCCTAGGCGCCTACATAAGACATTGATATTGCGACGCAACACAGAAACGATAAACATAGCATAACAACTTGGAAATCATAGTTTGTTGCACACCCCTGTGGGGTCCCATACTCGTCTCTCTCTTAATGCAGGAAGAAAAGGAAGAACAAAACAAAAGCGGCGCGTGCCTCTGCGGCAGCTCGCGAGGTCGGACCCGCGGCGCTCTCCTGAGCTCAGCCGGACCCTTCCTCGTGCTTCACTGAGGCGCAACAGCGAGACGACCCGCTGCCACCTTCCAAGCAAGCGCAGCGGCACGGCGGCTGGTCGTAGCCACCGCTGCTGGAGCTGTCGTCAGAAGGAGAATCGCCATAGCTGGGCACGAGGTCGTCCTCGCCCTCATCTCAACCGTCACCAAGACCAAGCACCTCCGCCGTCGTTGTCCTCGGGGTAGCACCAGACGCGGCGGCCGTCTTCTCCGAACACCCTCACGTAGAGGGTCGCGTTGCCGTCGTACTTGAAGTGGAGGGTGCAGCGCCTGCCCAGGCCGCGCGCGCGGGCAAACGTCTGCCAGCCGCGGGTCAGGGCCACGTTGCCAGCAACGGAGACCTCGACCACGACCCACGAAGATTTGCTGTAGCAACCGTCTACCTGCAGCCAGAGCACGCGTGGACCTGCGACCGGCAGCTTGCCGGCGAAGAAGCGCGGGAGCTGAAGCCAGGTGTTGGCCGGATTCTCCGACCAAACGACGAACTCTGGCAGCACCTCCGCCGAGTGAAAGCACGGCCGAGGAGGCCGTGCGACCATGGCGCGCCTCCCCTCACCAACGGGGCTGCCGCGATCTGGACGAGCCTCACCCCGAGAAGAGGCACCGCCGCGGCAGCGGGGAGCCGTGGCGGGAGTCGCGACGTGCTTGCGGGGACGGCCACGCCCACGCTTGGGCGGCGGAGAGCCAGGCCCCTCTCGGCGAGCCTTCCCCTTCTCCGCGGCCGAGAACCTTTTCGTAGGCGCCATTGGTTCGGATACTAGCAATGAAGCAAGGAACAAGAAGTGGGCGGAGCAAGAAGAGATGAGCAACGGGGGCTCTGCCTCCCTCCTCATTTATAGCCCAAGGGAGGCCAACTGTCGACCCCCACGATTGCAGGTAGTGATTACCCTTTTTAGCATGCAACAGGGACTCGTCTAGTCGGGCAGTTGCCGAGGCAGCGTGGGGAAGCGGAGACGCCCACGTCCAATCAATCGCCACGCGTCGACCAAAGCTGCAGGCTGTTATGGCCTGCGGTGCTCCGCACTTGCCCATTGGCTTCGCCTCGAAGCCAAGTCCGAGCGCGCCTTGGGCCCAGGGGCTACTGTCGGCGTTCTGGGAACAGGGGTCCCCACCCTTGCCTGCCTGCGGCCCACGGCGTGGCTCCCCCAGCGGACCTGTACGGCCCATCTTCACTGACAAATACTCAAGACCCTCGCGAGGGGCCAAGCCTCGCGAGGCGGACGACACAAGACCTCCTCGGGAGCGGCCTCACCAGGCTGGCTCGCGAGGGGCGGAGAGATCAAGGCAAGGCGAACCTCGCGAGGTTCCAATGACGTGAGCCATGACGACCAAGTCTAGGCGGGTCCAGGCGGGCGCCAACGCGCACAGTGTCCTCGTTTCCTCTTCGGTTCCAAACGGGCAAGCGCAGGCGAGGAGTCCCGAGGCATCAGGCAAAGGTTTCCATATCGGTGCAACGAGACCAAGAACAGCAGGACGGCAGGATGGAGGTCGCCGTGGAGCCCAAGACGGCGTCACCACCAGAGCCTTTGGCAGGCGAACACTACTTTTGTCAGGATAGCTTGTACTAGTTGTCTCCCTTCAAACTGGCCATTGTGTAATCCCTTCCCGCTCAAATATTTGGGGAGAGGACCAAGGCCTCTATAAATAGGACTAGCCACCACCATAGTAGGCAGCTTGAGCTGATCTCGGACCAAATCATCTTGGATAGGATCCAGTCCATCCACACACCCACCAAGCACAAGAACACCTCTCCTCAGGAGGCTGTTTTTCCCTTGTACTGTTCATCATCAGGCCAAGAGGCAATCCACCACCACCACACTGGAGTAGGGTATTACACCACAACGGTGGCCCGAACAAGTATAAATATTGTGTCCCTTGTGTTGTGAGTTCGTCGAGCTAGGCTTTGAGATCACGGTGAGGGTGAGGGCGTGATTAGGTAGGGGGAAATCTTCGTGCGCACCCCAGTGTTCGAACCTCAAGGGTTTTGCCGGAACCCAAAATCCGACGATCCCATCCTCCGAGGACTTTGAGCAAAAATCATCAACTGAGGAAAACACAAACCCAAACACCTACAAACCCAAAGTGATTGAGCATCACTGAAGAGATTGTTCCTGTGTGGAACCGACGCTTGTTACCTTTGAGGACTGTGCATCCTCCAGACGGTTAGGCGTCATGGTCTAGAGCATCCAAGAGGAAATTGTTGATCGCCGGGTGACCGAGCCTGTGAAGGTTTGGAAGTCACCTGAAGACTTACCACGAGTGATTGGGCGAGGTCTGTTTGATCTTTGCTCAAGGAGAATACTGTGAGGATTGTTTGTCCGGGACTGTGTGTCCTCGGGTTTAAATACCTAGGCGCTCCAACTAGACATAAAACTATCACAACAGTTGGAACTGGTCTACCAAATCATAGTCTTCACCAAGCTACTGGTTCTATTTCCTCAACCCTTTCATTTCCTCATTGATGTGTTGTTGCACTTGATCGTTACTGTTTGAAGACTTTGACTAAAGACTTTCTCAATTTCCTACATCCTAATTCTTCAGTCACTTTGTCTTCAGCCTGCTTATCATGTTTATACAGTTCCTGTACTATGTGGTTGTTTTCATTTCATCATGATGATCTTGTTACTACTCTGTTACGCTTGCATCTGAGTACTTATTCCGCTGCTAGTTGTTCGTGACTTAGGAAATTCCTCACCTTGAATTTCCTCAGTGACGAATTTGTACAAATTGCCTATTCACCCCCCTTTAGTCGATATAAGGCACTTTCAATTGGTATCAGAGCAAGGTACTCCCTTGTTCTATGTGATTTTGGTTTAACCACCTGGAGTTTTAGTTATGTCGACCGTAGGAATGAAGAAAGTGACATGCCCCATCTTTTACGACCATGATTATCCCAAGTGGAAGGCCATGATGAGGAAGCGCCTCATGGCGATGAACAGCAAGCTGTGGACCGTCACTGAGATTGGTGTTACCGATGTTCGCATGATGGCGGAGGCTCATCATATTCGCAAGTACACTCGACTTGACATCATGGTGAAGGACATCATCTGCTCCTACTTATCCCAAAATCAGTTCAGGAACATTATGCATCTCTGCAATGCAAAGCTTATCTGGGACTGACTCTTTGCTGTATATGAAGGTCATCAAACTCTTCATGATCCCTGGTTTGAGGAATTAAAGGAATCTCTCAAAATGATGATTTCAAACCTTAACCATCATCCTCTGCACCATGCCTCATGGCAAAAGGTGCCAAGGTAACCGAATGTTCCTCATATGAGTCTAGTGATGATGAATCTGATGATGATTTTGGACCAAGCTATTCTAAGCTTGCTACTATTGCCACTAAATTACAGAAAGCTTTGGAAAACGTTCAAAATTTGCTAGACAAAAAGCGATGACCTGTTGGGTGAAGAAATGGATAACCTTTAGAGTCATCATAACACTCTCTTAGCCGACCATGAGAAGCTTTCTTATGAATTTCTTCAAAGAAATCAAGATCTTGAGAAGCTAAGGGTGAGTTATGAAGATCTTCAGAAGGAGCGTGATTCGTTGCTTGCTCAACAGATCAGTCTCGCTCAGGATGAATTCATTCTACCATGTTTGAAATGCATTGAGCATGAGTCTACTAATTCTTCACCTAAAATCTCAAATGCTTCTATTGCTGCAAATTCTTCAACTGTCCCTGTGGTCACAAATTCCTCATCTAAGGATACCACAAGTATCACTAACAATGCAGGGTTGAAGGAATTGTATGTGACACGCATGTACAAAAGCCTCAAAGGGCATCAGGCTCTTTGTGATGTGCTTAAAAAGCAGATCCTCACCAGGAACCCTAGGAAAGAGGGTATTGCCTTTGAGAGGAAACTCAATGCTGATGGGACATACTGGAAACCTGAGCAGTATCCTAAAACCTCATGGGTTGCTGCAAAGGGACCTCCCATAGATCCATCCACTCTATCTGGCTTTACATGTTAATCTTCATATACTTCTGATGAGTCATTTGACTCCAACTATAAACTGTTCAAAAATCAGAATGGTGAAGTATTTGCTAGATATGTTGGAACTAACTGCAGGAACGACCCCCCTATGAAGAAAATCTGGGTTCCCAAAAGGTGCCTTTAAAGTCTTCAGGTGAATGTCATCATGACACCACCTGTGAAGAATAGGAACCCCAGATCAAATTCTACATATGGACCAAAGTCCTCATATGGATCCAAGTCCTCATATGGACCAAATTCCTCTCGTGGATCAAATTCCTCATATGGATCCAAATCCTCATATGAACATCATCGTGCTGACACTTCTGTTTTGCAAGGAAATCCCAAGGGCTATGAATATGTGCATTATTCTTCAAATCATTATGTTCATAAGTCCTCGAAGAATTTCTTTGCTTATTCATATGCTTACTCTAACCCCTCTTCTGTGAAACAAAGTGGTCTGGCTTCTATGCCACCTTTTTCTTATGGAGCTTGCAGAATGATGAACTCTTTGCCACCCCTCCAGATGTGGGTGGTGAAGAAAAAGAACTAATCTCTTATGCAGGGTCAGGTCTCCAGACGAACTTAAACGTCCGTAGAATTTGCTGGAGACCTGAATATGCTTGACATGACTTAAGCTAATCATGAAGAAATGAATATTCATTTCTCACGTCCTTAAACTTCTATATCTGTTGTACTGCTTGATGAAATTCAATCTTATGAATTTGATGTCATATTCTTCACTGATGAAGTATATGAGTTCGTAAAAAAAGTATATGAGTTCGTAAGTTGCACTAATTCATCTGCAGGATGATCAACCCAAAGCTACTGAGTGGGTCCTCGACAGTGGATGTACAAATCACATGACCGGTGATAGGAACCTATTGATGGACACTGCTTTATCTCCGTCGCATCTGAAGCATATCGCCTACGCTGACAAAGGCAAAAGCAAGGTATTGGGTCTAGGTAGGGTTGCGATCTCAAGGGATCGACACATGGACAAAGTCATGCTTGTCGAGTCCTTAGGATACAACATCATGTCTGTCTCAATGATGTGTGATCTTGATATGGTTGTTGTCTTTGGCAAGTACCGTTGTGTTGTGATCTTGGAATCTAACCATTCCAAAGTCTTTGAAGGCTTTAGGAGAGGAGACTTGTATATTGTTGATTTCTCCACAGGACGACAGCCTGCCACATGTATACTTGCAAAAGCTTCAGAATGCTGGTTATGGCATCGACGACTAGGTCATGCTGGCATGAGGAACTTACACACACTCGCAAAGAAGAGGCACATCAATGGCATCGAGAGTGTCAAATTCCTCAAGGACCATCTGTGTGGAGCTTGTGAAGCTGGAAAGATGACCAAGTCCAAGCATCCCTCGAAGACTATCATGACTACCACTCGTCCATTTGAATTGCTTCACATGCATCTCTTTGGCCCTACTCACTATGCCACATTCACAAATGCAACATCTTTATATGGCTTTGTTATTGTTGATGACTATTCTCATTACACATGGGTGCATATCATCACTTACAAAACTAAAGTGCAGGAAGTCTTCGAACGATTTTCCTCGAGGGCTTCAACGAACTTCGGTGTGAAGATCAAGCATACTGGTCTTGATGACTATCTTGATGAACTTGGTATTACTCACGAGTTATCTGCTCCTTATACTCCTCAGCAAAACGACATCATGGAGCGTAAAAACAGGACTCTTGTTGAGATGGCCTGCACTATGCTTGATGAATACAAGACGCCTTCTCGCTTCTGGCCTGAGGCAATTGATACTACGCGCCACATCATCAACAGGGTATATCTTCACAAATTCTTCAAAAAGTTGCCACAGCCCTAGCTTGGCCTTGCTTGTCATTGCATCATCATCTTGCATCATGTTTAAATTCTCAGAAACTTGAAATGGGGACTGACCAAACCCTAGCACCAAATGAATTCAAATAGGCTCAAATAAAATCACTTCCAATAAACCCAAGTGACTTCAGGAAAAGTCCATCATTTTTGAAATTGGTGAAAACCTCTGACAAAATGTGGTGCATATTTTCCCTAGGTCATTTCAGGTTTTTGGATTAAATCATAAGTATTTGAATTGGAGCATTTAATGGCTATAAATATGTTAAATGCTTCAATAATTCTGAAAACATTTGAGGGCTGTTACTACACATTTTAAAAGTGCCCACAAATTTTCTCAGGAGTTTTAAAAATGGTTTAGTATTATTACTAAATCAAAAACAGACAAGCAGAATAGAAAAACTGAACCAAAAAAAATAAGAGAGAGAGAGAGATAACCTTACCTGGGCCTTACCTGCAGCCCAAGTGGCTAGGCCAGCCCACCTCGCCGACTCCTGTCGCCTTCCTCCTCCTGCCAGTAGGAGCAGGGGCGCGTGGTCGTCGCGCGCGTGCCAGCTCCTGCTTCCACCGCGACGCCGGCTCTTCTAAGGGCGCCACGGAGACGCCTAGAGACCCCTCTCTCCTCTCCCTCACTCGCTGCTCTCTCCCGACCTCTTCCCCCTCCCCCTGCTCTCTCCACCGAGCGCAGCCGCAGCCGCACCGCCGACGTAACCACGGCCACCGTGCTCCCCTCAACTCCCCACCTCGTCTGCAAGCTCCGCCATCGTCGGCTGCTTCGCCCCACACTGGCCCCGAGCGCTGGGACGGCCTGCATCGCTGGCTGCTTCATCTTCTTCCTCCTCGGTCGCCGAAGGCCGCGCCTGTCGATTCGGCGCCGTCTCCGCGTCCCCGAGCTCGCCAACCTGCTCGTCAGACTCGCCGTGAGCCACTGACCCGAACCCCCCTCCTTTGTGCTCCATTTGCACGCTGTAGCCGTCGCTCTGCCAGAGACAGAACCGCGCCGCCGCCCGAGCTTCTCGCCGCCGTGGCCACAGTCGTCGTAGCTCCCAACCAAGCACACCCACATGCTCACCGCGCCGCGTAGGTGCCGTAGGAGCTAAGCACACCACTCCACGGCCACCACAGCCCCGTTCCCGAGTGCGCCCGAGCTCCGGCCGCCGCGGTCGCGCTCCTCGCCATCGCCTCCGGCCACCCCAGGCCCGACTGGCGCCACCGCCCGACGCGCGCTGGTCTGGGCTCTCGAACGAGCCCAGCCACGCTTCGAACGGGGCACCACAGCCCGCGCCCGAGTGCCCCGCCGCGTCTGTTTCCGCCGGCGTTTTAACCCCGGTTGACCAGGGGTTTGACCTCTCCTCTGTCACTGACGTGTGGGCCAACCCCACTGACACTTTTAGTTAGTATTAGTTTAACACGAATTAACTTAGGTTAGTTAGTTAGTCACTGACGTGTGGACCCCACACGTCAGGTTTGACCTGGACGGCGCCTGTTGACCTGCTGAGGTCAGCATGACGCAACACTGACGTAGTAATTTAATTACTGGAATTATTATTATTCAGGAAATTCCAAAAAATAGTATAAACTTCTAAAAATCATATAAAATCAACCGTAGCTCAGAATGAAATAATTTACCTATGAAAAATTATCAGAAAAATGCAATCTATCCATCTGTATCATTTTCATGCATGTCAAACTAAGTTATGCCTGCTGTATAGGTGAAAACATGATAATGACATTATAAATGCTAAATATGGAGTTTGCATATGAACCCTTAGCTCATATGGACCTCATTTAAACTGTTGCTAGATGCATTAGTGTAAATCATAACATTCTTGACATGTCATGACCATGCATCATATTGTCGCATTGCATTGATTGTGTCCTTCTCTGTTTGCCGGTAACCGTCCCCTCTCAGTAGCCGATGCTCCGATGACGTGATCGATGACACCGATGAAGAACTATAATATCTTCAGAAGTGCCAGGCAAGCAAAACCCCCTTGTCCATTCCGATACAAACCCACTCTCTCGCTCCTGCTCTCTTTTACTGCATTAGGACAACAACGATTCATCTGTTACTTGTTGCGGTCGTTGAACCCCTTATCCTCTGCATGACCTGTCATTGCCAGAGTAAATAGATGAAACCCACTAGCATGAGTAGGAGTTGTTTGAGCCCTGATGTTCCGACTCATTCATGCTTGTTTGTCATGCCTGCTATTGCTTAGAGTTGTGTCAGGTCTGATTCATCGGGGATGAGTTGGAATGGTGATGAACATGTCCTACTGTGTGTGAGCTAAGTGTGTGAACACGATTTGGTAAAGGTAGCGGTGAGAGGCCATGTAGGTGTACATGGTGGGTTGTCTCATTGAAGCCGTCCTCAGGAACTGAGTTCTGTGTTTGTTATCCATGATACAGTTACTACCACGCATTGGGCCCGAAACCAATGGACCCTCTCGGCTTCTTAATCACCCTTGTCCTCTGTCCAGGAGTTGCAAGTAGTTTCTGGTGTTTGTAGTATGCTGGAGGCCGTGGACAACACTGACCAAGGGGTGGGCTGTGATGCGGTAGGCACGTGGCACAGTGTACCAGGCGCCCGTTTGGTGTCTCAGGAAACCTGCACACATCGTCCGGGGCCGTATGTGGAAACCTCGGCCGGACTCCCTGCGGATGGAACCTGAATAGGCGATAAACCTGGACTAGAGACTTGAGTGTTTAGGTAGGCTGTGGCCGACACCCTCGCTGGGCTTCCGCTTGAAGGTTGTCGAGTACATGTCGTGTGAACGGCGGTAAGTGGTGAGAGCGTGTGTGTCGAAGTACACCCCTGCAGGGTTAACATCATCTATTCGAATAGCCGTGTCCGCGGTAAAGGACTTCTGGGTTGCCTATAACAGTTCATAGACAAGTGAAAGTGGATACTCTAAAATGCGCAAGATAAGCGTGAGTGCTATGGATGGCGTTCTCGTAGGGAGACGGGAGCTGATCCATAGTGGAGTATTGATATGGTGAATATGTGGACTCGTGTGCGCCACCTCAAAAGAGTTACTTGCAGTCGTAGTTAGGATAGCCACCGAGTCAAAGCTGGCTTGCTGCAGTTAAACTCCACCACCCCTTTTGTTGATACCGATGCATATGTAGATAGTTCTGATGTAAGTCTTCCTGGGTACATTTGTACTCATGTTTTCTTATTTTATATTTTGTAGAGAGACGTCAGTCTTGCTAGTAGTTCCGTGTGGACTTCGACATTTAGCTTGATACCTCAGCTACGATCTTGTGCCCTCGGCAGGATCTGGTAGATAGTCAGGCTTCTCAGCCTTTTTCATTTATAGATGTCTGTACTCAGACATGTTAATCTTCCGCATGTGCTTTGACTTGTATGCTCTGAATGTTGGGTCATGAGACCCATGTTTGTAATATCTGGGTCTTCGGGGCCTAATGAATAAATACTCTGAGTCGTAGAGTCTTGTTGTGATGCCATGTTGTATTTGCACATATCGAGCATATTGTGTATATGATTGAAATGCTTGGTACGTGTGGGATCCGACAACCTAGTTGTTTATCCTTGGTAGCCTCTCTTATGGGGAAATGTAGTCTTGTGCTTCCATGAGCCATAGTAGTCCGCTACAGCCCGGTTCACCGGAGTCCTGCTAGCCCAGCACTACTGCTCCGGAACACTTGACTTGCTGGCATGTGTTTCACTTTGTTCCTGTGTCTGTCCCTTCGGGGAAATGTCACGCGGTGACATCCGGAGTCCTGCCTAGCCTGCTACAGCCTGGGGTCCCGGAGTCCTGTTAGCCCAGTGCTACAGCCCGGATTCGCACGCTGCTGACCGACATGCTCGATGTTGATTCATGTATGCCTGTCCCCGTAAGTTAGTGCCACTTTGGGTTCACGACTAGCCATGTCGGCCCGGGTTCTCTGTCATATGGATGCTAGCGACACTATCATATACGTGAGCCAACAGGCCCGTGGGAGTACCGTGCGTGAGGCCGCAAAGTGATATGAGGTGTTACAGGCTAGATCGGTGTGACTTAGAATCGGGGTCCTGACAGTGTTGGTATCAGAGCCTGACTGCCTGTAGGTTTACCAAGCCAAACTGGTCGAAGTTGTGTCTAGAAATGCTTTAGTTATATAAGGGAATTGATTGTGAGAGGGAACGTAAGGCTCTTTTTACTCCTTTACCTTATGCCCCTCTGATCTGAGTCACCCTCTTCTCTTCTACGGGGATTAAGAACTAGGCTTCTCATCTTTCTATCAGGATCACGTGTTACTAATCCGTAGACTCGTAGGATTCATGGATTTAAGCCTTAGTTCAGTTTCTACTACTTCCATGTGTTGACAGTTGGTCTCGGAATCTTGATATTGTGATGTTAAGTGGTTATGCCACCATCTTGTAGGATGTCTCAAATCCTTTGAGCATTTACAGCCGTTATGCTGTCCGAGTCATCCCAGGCTTCTAAATAATCTGATGCATTTGCAAATCCCTTCTTTCCGTTCTCGATGTTCCTTTGGGCCAGGTTAACCACACTAATCGTTGAGTTGAGGTACTCTGTTGCCTTGACATATATGTTGGAGCTATTATTATGACCCCAGTTGTCTTAGAGAACCACTTAGTAATCTAGCAATGCTTTGCTTTCCCAGTGTGCGGATTCTGGCCATCATTCTTGAAAGCATCCCGTGATGCCACTTAGTTAGTAGGCATTCTATTCCCGGGTTTCGGAACTCGAGACTCACTCCACTTACCTCCTGTTGATAGTGTTTGCCCGTTCCTTTAGGATATTAGTAACCTTTGCGATAGTCCTCGAGGTCCGTGGTATTTCCTTCTTCCAAATACCATGAACCATTATGGCAGAAGTTCTTTTAACCAAAATATCACAACCAGGGTGCTCTTGAGGAGTACTCCATTCATATTGTGACTCTGCCAGTCCTTCCTCCTCTACATGGGTTATCCGGAAGAAATATGTTGAATTTGTTCGACATACTAATTCATGCATCCACAACTTAGAAAAACATATGTTCCTTTGGGTTGTCCCTCTTTAGTTATTTTCTGGCCCTCGTCTATCAATTGATAGTCAGGAGCAATTGTGCATTTGTGTTATCGATGCATATTATTCTTGTGGTCTGTCAAGCCATTCTAATCCGGAATGACTAGGAGAAACAAACTCCAGTACCTCGTCCATCTCTGGGATTGGGTCAAAGTAGTTGTATTCCGCAGATCAAATGCCTAACCAGCTTTTGTTCTGTTCTACCTTCGAGTATTACCCCCTTTATGTCGAGAATATCGTAGGAATTGCACCACCTTTTGAGAATTCTTGACGCAGTGATACTCCTCGCCATCATCACTCATTTCTTGGTCCCGTGTTGTTGCAACCGGAATGCCGACAAGTGAACTATGATGTGTGAAATCAATACTCCTAGCAACTTCGTTGCTTGGTAGTTAAAGGACAATAATTTCATCCTTAGCGTGTTGGATACTGAATCACATCCTAAGGTTGATCGTGCTACCTAGTCCTTATTTCTGGTGCACTCTTCGATCAATGAGTTAGGATTATTCAATCCCTTGCTTATTTGATCATATCGTCTTGCTCTGAAAGGCGAGATTGTTCTCGAGCCTAGTAACATATCGGTGGTTTGTGATTTCCTGAATATCTTCTCGGAAGTATCACCAGGTTGCTCCCCAACCGTTATGTTGAGCTCGTGATCAAGTTGGTTTCCTATAAACCACCCCTTCTCCAAGAATCTATGTTGGATACCCCTGAGCTAGTTGGTCAAGCTAAACAACAACTTGGAGAGTTGGAAGATAAAAGCTTGCCAGCTTAGTTCATTTCAGGGGATATATTTGCGTGTGTTGAAGATAGATGATATCTTCATCGATTGGTCCCTGTGATCAGTTGTTGGACCTATTGTCGTATCAAGACTTTGATTTGAGTATGGGCTATCATCAAATCAAATCAGAACCAACTATGTTCATAATGTTGTCTTACTCGTGGTTGATCCCTCGAGCATACACCATTATATCTTTTGGGTCTGACCAATGCTATCACTTGTTCACATAATTATGGAATTCCATCTCCCTGGAAACCTGGATGAATTGTTGTTGAGCCCATCAGCAACACTCCTACCTTCTCCATGACTCGTGTTGAACATCCAGCTAGTATTGGAAAATTTGTAAGCATTGCCTTCATGTTCTGCTCATGAGGTATACGTTTGGATGAAAGTAGTGACTTCCTCTAATTCACGTGCATTTGATGTAAGTTGCCGCCATGGATTCGAGAAAGTTTGTTTCGCTTCCTCTGGAATCATCCCAAGTCAGTCATGCACATGTGCGAAGTATTCTGTGGTTCGGAGACTTGCAACCTTCGTTCTATATGTGTTCCTAGCACACCAAGCCACTGATTGATTTGTTCAAGGAAAAGGAGTTGTTGTGCAAATCCTAGGTCATGCACAAGACTTCGTTACCCTAGATGATGGTTCCTCACCTGAACTCGGTAGTGTTTTATTGTAAGACTACTCTGTGGCCATGCTTGTCTGGCGCAGCGTGTTCACGTGTTTGTAGCAGAACCCGCTCATGTTTTGGAGCTTGCTACCAAAGTTCATCTCCCGAGAATCTCACAATGCCATCTCGTCGACTAGTGTTGCAACCTTTCTTTTCTAGACATGTTGTCTGAAAAATCTTGTTACCAACCAGATCTAAATCTCGGGCAGATATGATGGTTGGAACATTTTCCAAGAATTATAATATTGGTCTCTCGATAACCGGTAAAGTGGATGTCGTGGCCAACACACCCAGCCGGAAGACCTATTATGGTAGTATCTTGATTGAGTAAGTTGGCCACTTCCCCGTAAGGATTTCTTAGGATTTATTCCACTAGTTATTCCTTATGGATTCCTGCGCTCCCGAAGTCCGACCTACTACTTGATGTTCAAGATACCAAACCACATCTAATGGGTTACGCTAGAACATCAAGGAGAACATCAGAAGCGGAGTGCTAAATGTCTCTCGGTCGATCATCCAGATTTTGCTCCCTTGGCTTCGCTAAGGTGAAATCTGAGAAAGTGATGTCCTCCTTTGCACCTGCATCCTCCATCACCGTTCATCATGGTAGTATGATGTGTTGCCAGGATCCTCGGCACGGATGTTGGTAAAACCTTGATGAATATGAAATGCTCAAGTTCTGGAGAGCATACTCAGACACTAGGTTATATCCCCGGTATCAACGGGAATGTGCCTTCCGTTTGCCGAGTTGCTCCATAACCATAGTTTCCTTTCCGATCTGAGTATGCCATTTCTCTGAACTCCTTCAAATGATCGTTTGCGATTTTCCTTGGGCCGGTTTAGAGAGTTTCAATGATCTTTATATCAAAAGTAATTCTTTTTGCCGCTTAAGGGAATAACTCTACGAGTCACCTTCCCCAAGGTGCCCCGTTATGGAATCGTAGCAATTATTCCCTCGCTACTTTGAACTTTTGTCCCATCTTACCCAAGCGTGGAATTGTTGCCTACCAACTTGAACTTTCGCCATCTGTCTCTTCCCATCACCCTGATGTGTGTCTTGTGTCTCAGCTCAAGAGGTGGTTTATGTCTCATTCCGTGAGTTGCTTGTCAGTTGCTCGATCTTTGAGAAGATCGATTCTTCTAGATTTCCCCTTTCTTCTCGTTGTCATGTTGGATGGAGTTCTCAAAGCAAGACGTCGGGACAAAGATGATGATCGAATCAACGTTCTTATGAAGTGCAACCTGGATCGTGAAGATCGTGTTAGCTTTGCATCCCCTCTGTCTTCTCACCTCACGTCTTAAATCTCGGGACGAGATTTTTGTTTAGTGGGGGTGAGTTGTCACAGCCCTAGCTTGCCCTTGCTTGTCATTGCATCATCATCTTGCATCATGTTTAAATTCTCAGAAATTTGAAATGGGGACTGACCAAACACTAGCACCAAATGAATTCAAATAGGCTCAAATAAAATCACTTCCAATAAACCCAAGTGACTTCAGGAAAAGTCCATCATTTTTGAAATTGGTGAAAACCTCTGACAAAATGTGGTGCATATTTTCCTAGGTCATTTCAGGTTTTTGGATTAAATCATAAGTATTTGAATTGGAGCATTTAATGGCTATAAATATGTTAAATGCTTCAATAATTCTGAAAACATTTGAGGGCTGTTAGTAAACATTTTAAAAGTGCCCAAAAATTTTCTCAGGAGTTTTAAAAATGGTTTAGTATTATTACTAAATCAAAACAGAAAAGCAGAATAGAAAAACTGAACCAAAAAAAATAAGAGAGAGAGAGAGATAACCTTACCTGGGCCTTACCTGCAGCCCAAGTGGCTAGGCCAGCCCACCTCCCCGGCTCCTGTCGCCTTCCTCCTCCTACCAGTAGGAGCAGGGGCGCGTGGTCGCGGCGCGCGCCAGCGCCTGCTTCCACCGCGACGCCGGCTCTTCTGAGGGTGCCACGGAGACGCCCAGAGACCCCTCTCTCCTCTCCCTCACTCGGTGCTCTCTCCCGACCTCTTCCCCCTCCCCCTGCTCTCTCCACCGAGCGCAGCCGCAGTCGCACCGCCGACGTAACCACGGCCAACGTGCTCCCCTCAACTCCCCACCTCGTCTGCAAGCTCCGCCATCATCCGCTGCTTCGCCCCACCCTGTCCCCGAGCGCCGGGACGGCCTGCATCGCCGGCTGCTTCATCTTCTTCCTCCTCGGTCGCCGAAGGCCGCGCCCGTCGATTCGCCGCCGTCTCCGCGTCCCCGAGCTTGCCGACCTGCTCGTCCGACTCGCCGTGAGCCACTGACCCGAACCCCCCTCCTCTGCGCTCCATTTGCACGCTGTAGCCGTCGCTCTGCCGGAGACCGAACCGCGCTGCCGCCCGAGCTTCTCGCCGCCGTGGCCACAGTCGTCGTAGCTCCCAACCAAGCACACTCACGTGCTCACCGCGCCGCGTAGGTGCCGTAGGAGCTAAGCACGCCACACCACGGCCACCGCAGCCCCATTCCCGAGTGTGCCCGAGCTTCGGCCGCCGCGGTCGAGCTCCTCGCCATCGCCTCCGGCCACCCCAGGCCCGACTGGCGCCACCGCCCGACGCGCGCTGGTCTGGGCTCTCGAACGAGCCCAGCCACGCTGCGAACGGGGCACCACAGCCCGCGCCCGAGTGCCCCGCCTCGTCTGCTGCCGGCGGCGGCTAAACGCCGGCATTTTAAACCCGGTTGAGCAGGGGGTTTGACCTCCCCTCTGTCACTGACGCGTGGGCCAACCCCACTGACACTTTTAGTTAGTATTAGTTTAATACTAATTGACTTAGGTTAGTTAGTTAGTCACTAACGTGTGGACCCCACACGTCAGGTTTGACCTGCACGACGCCTGTTGACCTGCTGAGGTCAGCATGACGCAACAATGACGTAGTAATTTAATTACTGGAATTATTCTTATTCAGTAAATTCCAAAAAATAGTATAAACTTCTAAAAATCATATAAAATCAACCGTAGCTCAGAATGAAATAATTTATATATGAAAAATTATCAGAAAAATGCAATCTATACATCTGTATCATTTTCATGCATGTCAAACTAAGTTATACCTGCTGTATAGGTGAAAACATGATAATGACATTATAAATGCTAAATATGGAGTTTGCATATGAACCCTTAGCTCATATGGACCTCATTTAAACTGTTGCTAGATGCATTAGTGTAAATCATAACATTCTTGACATGTCATGACCATGCATCATATTGTCGCATTGCATTGATTGTGTCCTTCTCTGTTTGCTGGTAACCGTCCCCTCTCAGTAGCCGATGCTCCGATGACGTGATCGATGACACCGATGAAGAACTATAATATCTTCAGAAGTGCTAGGCAAGCAAAACCCCCTTGTCCATTCCGATACAAACCCACTCTCTCGCTCCTGCTCTCTTTTACTGCATTAGGACAACAACGATTCATCTGTTACTTGTTGCGGTAGTTGAACCCCTTATCCTCTGCATGACCTGTCATTGCCACAGTAAATAGATGAAACCCACTAGCATGAGTAGGAGTTGTTTGAGCCCTGACGTGCCTACTCATTCATGCTTGTTTGTCGTGCCTGCTATTGCTTAGAGTTGTGTCAGGTCTGATTCATCGGGGATGAGTTGGAATGGTGATGAACATGTCCTACTGTGTGTGAGCTAAGTGTGTGAACACGATTTGGTAAAGGTAGCGGTGAGAGGCCATGTAGGAGTACATGGTGGGTTGTCTCATTGAAGCCGTCCTCAGGAACTGAGTTCTGTGTTTGTAATCCATGATACAGTTACTACCACGCATTGGGCCCGAAACCAACGGACCCTCTCGGCTTCTTAATCACCCTTGTCCTCTGTCTAGGAGTTGCAAGTAGTTTCTGTTGTTTGTAGTATGCTGGAGGCCGTGGACAGCGCTGACCGAGGGGTGGGCTGTGATGCGGTAGGCACGTGGCACGGTGTACCGGGCGCCCGTTTGGTGTCTCGGGAACCCTGCACACATCGTTTGGGGCCGTATGTGGAAACCTCGGCTGGACTCCCTGTGGATGGAACCTGAATAGGCGATAAACCTGTACTAGAGACTTGAGTGTTTAGGTAGGCTGTGGCCGACACCCTCGCTGGGCTTCCGCTTGAAGGTTGCCGAGTACATGTCGTGTGAACGGCGGTAAGTGGTGAGAGCATGTGTGTCGAAGTACACCCCTGCAGGGTTAACATCATCTATTCGAATAGCCGTGTCCACGGTAAAGGACTTCTGGGTTGCCTATAACAGTTCATAGACAAGTGAAAGTGGATACTCTAAAATGCGCAAGATAAGCGTGAGTGCTATGGATGGCGTTCTCGTAGGGAGACGGGAGCGGATCCATAGTGGAGTATTGATATGGTGAATATGTGGACTCGTGTGCGCCACCTCAAAAGAGTTACTTGCAGTCGTAGTTAGGATAGCCACCGAGTCAAAGCTGGCTTGCTGCAGTTAAACTCCACCACCCCCTTTGTTGATACCGATGCATATGTAGATAGTTCTGATGTAAGTCTTGCTGGGTACATTTGTACTCACGTTTGCTTATTTTATGTTTTGAAGAGAGACGTCAGTCTCGCTAGTAGTTCCGTGTGGACTTCGACGTTTAGCTTGATACCTCAGCTACGATCTTGTGCCCTCGGCAGGATCTGGTAGATAGTCAGGCTTCTCAGCCTTTTTCATTTATAGATGTCTGTACTCAGACATGTTATGCTTCCGCATATGCTTTGACTTGTATGCTCTGAATGTTGGGTCATGAGACCCATGTTTGTAATATCTGGCACTTCGGGGCCTAATGAATAAATACTCTGAGTCGTAGAGTCTTGTTGTGATGCCATGTTGTATTTGCACATATCGAGCATATTGTGTGTATGATTGAAATGCTTGGTATGTGTGGGATCCGACAACCTAGTTGTTTATCCTTGGTAGCCTCTTTTATGGGGAAATGTAGTCTTGTGCTTCCATTAGCCATAGTAGTCCGCTACAGCCCGGTTCACCGGAGTCCTGCTAGCCCAGCACTACTGCTCCGGAACACTTGACTGGCCGGCATGTGTTTCACTTCGTTCCTGTGTCTGTCCCTTCGGGGAAATGTCACGCGGTGACATCCGGAGTCCTGCCTAGCCTGCTACAGCCCGGGGTCCCGGAGTCCTGTTAGCCCAGTGCTACAGCCCGGATTTGCACGCTGCTGACCGACATGCTCGATGTTGATTCATGTATGCCTGTCCCCGTAAGTTAGTGCCACTTTGGGTTCACGACTAGCCTTGTCGGCCCGGGTTCTCTGTCATATGGATGCTAGCGACACTATCATATACGTGAGCCAACAGGCGCAAACGGTCCCGGGGCTTGGTAAGGCGACACCCGTGGGAATACCGTGCGTGAGGCCGCAAAGTGATATGAGGTGTTACAGGCTAGATCGGTGTGACTTAGAATCGGGGTCCTGACAGCAGACCTCATATCAACTCCTAACTGACAAGAAAGCCAATGTGAGTTATTTCAAAGTCTTCGGAGCTAAATGTTGGATTAGAGATACTCACCACAATTATAAATTTGCACCAAAAGCACATGAAGGTTTTATGCTTGGTTACGGAGAGGACTCACACACCTACAGAGTAATCAACACCTTTCACGACAAGGTTGTTGAAACTGTAGATGTGCGGTTCGATGAAACTATTGGCTCGCAAAGAGAGCACCTACCTCCTGTGGTAGATAAAATGTCACCTGAGGAATCCATTAAGTTCAAGGCTACCGAGGAAGTCATTCCTACCATAGAATCTGCTGAAGAAGACATTCCAGGATGTGAAGAACATCATGCTGGCGCACTTGAGGAAAATGGCTCTGAAGAAAATACTGAGCCCAATCAATTTCATCAAGCCGCTCATCCTTGCGTCACAAATGAAGTGCAGATTGAGAAAATCATCAACGACATCAATCCACCATGTCCTCTCACACGCTCAAGGGCTTCACATTTGTCTAACTTTCGTGGGCACTTTGCTTTTTTCTCTATGACAGAGCCAACCAAAGTCGATGAGGCATTTCGAGCTCTTGAGTGGATTCAAGCGATGCAAGAGGAATTACATCAATTTGATCTCAACAATGTCTGGGAACTTGTCAAGCGACCAGACCCACACAAGCACAATATCATCGGTACTAAATGGATCTACCGCAACAAGCAAGATGAAAATGGCCTTGTGGGGAGGAATAAGGTTGCTATATTGGTGCAACGAGACCGAGACCAGGAGGACGGCAAGACGGAGGTCATCGTGGAGCCCAAGACGGCGTCACCACCAAAGCTTTTCGCAGGCGAAGACCACTTTTGTCAGGATAGCTTGTACTAGCTGTCCCCCTTCAAATTTGCCCGCCGTTGTTGGCTCCCTTCCCGCTCGATATTTGGGAAGAGGACCAGGGCCTATATAAGTAGAGCTAGCCACCATAGTAGGGGCAATCAGATCTTAGCTTGATCCAACTCGACCGAGAGCCTACCCTAGCGACAAAAACACCTCAACCTTAGGAGGCTGTTCTTCCCTTGTAGTGTTCATCATCAGCCCTAGAGGCAATCCACCACCACCACAATGGAGTAGGGTATTACACCACAATGGTGGCCCGAACCAGTATAAACCTCATGTCTTTCTGTGTTGCGAGTTCGTCAAGTTCGTCCGCGAGATCTTAGTGAGCTAGGGCGTAGATCGGTAGGAGGGAAAGACTTCGCGCGCACCCCAGTGTTCGAACCTTAAGGGTTTGCCGGAACCCCACATCCGACAACTATGGATCCGCTCCCGTCTCCCTACGAGAAGGCCATCCATAGCACTCACGCTTATCTTGCGCATTTAGAGTATCCACTTCAAGTTATCTATGAACTGTACATGCAACCCAGAAGTCCTGTACCGCGGACACGGCTATTCGAAAGATGATGTTAACCCTGCAGGGGTGTACTTCTTCACACACACTCTCGCCACTTACCACTATGTACATGTCGTGTATCTTGGCAACCTTCAAGCGGAAGCCTGGCGAGGGAGTCGGCCACGACTTGACTAACCACACAAGTCTCTCGTCCAGGTTTATCGCCTATTCGGGTTCCATCTGCAAGGAGATCCGGCCGGGGTGTCGCTCACGGCCCTAAACAATGTGTACAGGGTTCCAAGCCCACCAAACGGGTGACGCTTGGCATACCCGGCCACGGTGCCTAGTCTATCCCAAGCCCACCTGTACCAGGTGCCACTTGGTAGACTACTAACACTACCTACAAACACCAGAAACTAGTTGCAAGTCCTGGACAGAGATCATGTTGATTAATAAGTCGAGAGGGGTCGAGTTAGCGGAACCCAATGTGTGGTAGTAACTGTTCATGGATCACAAACACAGAACTCAATTCCTGAGAACGGCTTCAATGAGACAACCCACCATGTATTCCTACATGGCCTCTCACCAATACCTTTACGAAATCGTGTTCACACACTTAGCTCACAACAGTAGGACATGTTCACACACCTCTAATTCATCCCCGATAAATCAGACCTGACTCAAATCTAGGCAGTAGCAAGCATGACAAACAAGCATGAATCAGTAGGCACATCAGGGCTCAAACAACTCCTACTCATGCTAGTGGGTTTCATCTATTTACTGTGGCAATGACAGGTCATGCGGAGGAAAGGGGTTCAGCTACCGCAGCATGTAATATTTGAAAACGGTGTTGTCCTAATGCACTAAAAGAGAGCTGGAGCGAGAGAGTGGGATTGTATAGGAATGAATAAGGGGGTTTTGCTTGCCTTGCACTTCTGAAGATAGTATAGCGCTTCATCGGTGTCATCGATCACGTCGTCGGAAACATCGTCTACTAAGAGGGAACAACCACCGGCAAACATAAAAGGAACTACAATCAATGCAATGCACATTCATATGAATGATATGTCATATTAAAGTACTGAATTGACCTAGTGCAACAGTTAGTCATATTCATTGAAGTGGAATTCAATCCTATAGCAAATTCCAACTCCAAAACTAATTACCATTTATTCCATAATCATGAATTGTCCTATTCAGTGAGGGTAACTTGTTCAAACATGCATGAAAATGCCATATTCAGATTCTTTGGATTTTTCTGATCATTTTTCATATATAAATCTTTTCAATCTGAGTTACAGATTATTTACTATGAATTTTAGAAGTTTAGGGTAATTTCTGAAATTTCCTGGTTATTTCGAATTAGAATAAATCTAGAAAAGGATTTACTGCGTCAGCCTGGCGTCAGTGTGACATCAGCGGTCAACGGAGCGGCCCTGGTCAAACCTGACCAATGGGTCCCATGTGTCAGTTACTAACTAAACTATCCTGGTTTAGTTAGTAGGGCTGGGCCCGCGTGTCAGTGACTCAGAGGGGAGTCAAATCTGGTCAACCAGGGTCAAACTCGCCGGAGTTGACCCGTGGCTCGTCGCCGGTGACGCCAGAGATGGTGGAGGGCGTCGGAAACGCTCCTCCGGCGACCAAATCAACGACGGATGGCATGAACGCGAAGCCCAGGCTCTCCCACATCCAACGCAACGAGCGGCAGCGGCTGGGGTGCACTGTGGCGGTGGCAACGGTGAGCTAGGCCGCGGCCGGAGCTCGATCGAGCTTGGGTTCGGCGTTGCGGTGTACTAGGCGAGGCGCTGGTGCGTGCTACGTGCTCCTGGTGAGATACGGAGCACAGTCCCGTGCTCGAAAGTGAGCGACGGTGGGTCTGACCACGGCGGCGAGGAGCTACGACGGCGGCGAGCTTCGGTTGCGGTGGGGAGGAAAGCTAGAGGACGAGAACGGAGGGGGAGAATATAGGAGGAGGAGCAGAAGCTCACAAGGGTGTGGCTCAGCAGGTCAGTGAGGTCGTGGACGAGCTGGAGCAGGTGGTGCGGCGAAGGGGATCTCCGGCGATGGGCGGTGAAGACGAGATCGAGGGGGCGTATCGGGGGAGTGCGAGCGTGCGGGGCTTGGCTAGCTCGATGAGGTGGACGACGGCGATGCTCATGGACACGGCGGGGCGACGAGGGGGAGGTGGTGGCTATGCGGGCGACGGCGGCGACGAACAGCGGCTTCGGCCATGGCGGGGAGAGGGCGAGGAAGAGAGTCAGGGGGAAGTGAGGCGTCGCCTGGAACGGGGCAGTAGCGGGGTGTTCATACACTCGTCCAGGAGCTCGGTGGCAAGCAGGAGGTGGCGGGGCGCGTGGCCAGCACGCAGCGAGCACGCGCTCGTCCTTCTGTCCACGGAGGAAGACGACAGAGTTGTTGCGGTAGTGGGCTAGGCCAGTCAACTGGGCCGCCAGGTAGGTTTTGGCCAGGTATTCTCTCTCTCTCTCTCTCTCTCTCTCTTTCTAATTCTGTTTCTATTTTTCTATTCTTTTCTCTGTTTTGATTTAGTAAAAAAATACCAAACAATTTTGTGAAATGCTGAAAATATTTGTGGGCACTTTTGAAATTATTTCCAACAGCCCTCAACTAGTTTCACTATTATTAGAACATTTAAACTATTTATAGAATTTAAATGCCCCAATTCAAATACAATAAGGATTAATTCAAAAATCCAGAATGTCCTAGAAATATGTGCACCATTTTTGGAAGAGTTTTGTAGCCAATTCAAAAATGATGAACTTTTCTGCAGGGCATTTTGGGTTCATTGAAAATATTTTTATTTGAACCTAGTTGAATTCATTTGGTGCTAGGGTTGAAAATCCCCAATTCAAATTTCATAAATTTAAACATGATGCATGCATGCTCACAGATGCAACTAAATACAAGAAATTCTAGGGTTGTGATAACTCACCCCCACTAAACAAGAATCTCGTCCCGAGATTCAAGACGTGAAGTAAGAAGACAGAGGGACACAAAGCTAACACGATCTTCATGGTCCAATTGCCCTTCATAGGAACGTTGATTCCCTGCTTCATGTTGATCTTGATATCCCTGTTCTTGAGATCTTCACTCAACTCGATGACGACGGAAGGATATTCCACAGGAAACGATCTCCTCGAAGATCGATCAATTCACGATGATCGTTTGAAGGGGTTCGGGGAAATGGCATACTCAGTTCGGAAAGGAAACTATGGTTATAGAACAACTTGGCAAACGGGAGGCACATTCCAATTGATACCGAGGATATAACCTAGTGACTGAGTGTGCTCTCAAGAACTTGAGCATTTCCATAGTCATCAAGGTCTTACCAACATCCGTGCCGAGGATCCTGGCAAAACATCTTAGTACCATGATGAATAGTGATGGACAATGTAGGTGCAAAGGAAGACAACACTTTCTCAGATTTCACCTTAGCGAGGCCAAGGGAACGAAATCTGGATGATCGACCGAGAGACATTTAGCACTCCGCTTCTAATGTTCTCCTTGAGGTGCTAGTGTCACCCATTTATAGATATGGTTTGGTATCTAGAACATCAAGTAAAAGGTCGGACTTCGGAAGCACAAAATCCATAAGGAACAACTTCTAGAATAAGTCATGCGAAATCCTCATGGGAGGTGACCAAACGGCTTAATCAAGATACTACAACAATAGTGCTTCCAGCTAGGTGCGTCCACTTCACTGGAACCTATATCATAGTTCTTGGAAGAAGTTTCGACCATCATATCTGCCTGAAATTCGGATTTGGTTGGTAACATGATAATTCAGACAACGTGTCTGGAAAAGAAAGTTTGCAACACAAATCGATGAGATGACGTTGCGAGATTCTCGGGAGATGAAGTACGATAGCAAGCTCCAAAACATGAGCTGGTTCTGCTACGTACATGTGAACACGTTGTCCCAGACAAGCATGACCATGAAGTAGTCTTATAATAAAACATTGCCGAGTTCAGGTTGGGAACCATCATCGAGGATAACGAAGTCCTTACTTAAGGCATGATTAGCTCTTAAGAAGGAACTTCTTCTCCTTGAACAAGTCAATCAGTGGCTTGGTGTGCTAGGAAACACATATGGAATGAAGGTAGCTAATCTCACAAACCAAAGTATACTTCGCACATGCATGACTAACTTGGGATGATTCCAGAGGAAGCAACATTGACTTTCTCGAGTTCACGGCGGCAACTTGCATCAAATGCAGATGAATTAGAGGAAGTCACTTCTCTCATCCGAACATATGCTTCATGAACGGAACATGAAGATAATGCTTATAAAAGTTTCCAACACTACTTAGATGTTCGACATGAATCATGGACAAGATGAAAATATTGTCAATGGGCTCAACAACAAATCATCGATACTTCCATGAGGATGGAATTCCACAACTTTGTGAACAAGGTGATAGCATTGGTTAGACCCAAAAGATGTAATGATGTATGCTCGAGGATACAACCACGAGTAAGACAACATTACGAACATTGTTGGTTCTGATTTGATTTGACGATAGCCCACACTTAAATCAAAGGATTGATAACTCAATAGCGCCGACAATTGATCAACTGGATCAATCGATTAAGATATCATCTTTCTTCAACACAGATACAAGATATCCCTTAGGGCTGAGCGTGGTCAGACAAGCTTTTATCTTCCAACTCTCCAAGTTGTTGTTAAGCTTAACCAAATAGCTCAGGGGTATCCAACACAGATTCTTGGAGAAAAGGGTGGCTACAAGAAACCAACTTGATCATGACCTCAACATAGCGGTCAGGTGACAACCTGGTGATACCTCCTAGAAGATATTCGGAAAATCACGAACCATGTTACTAAGCTCGAGAACAATCTTTGTCACATCCTATCTAGTTCATGCATTAGAGTGTTGCATCATGGTTAGTTTTTCCAGAAACTTGAAATGGGGATGACAGAAACCCCAGCACCCCCTCTGAAAACAACTAGGGTTTAGTAAAATTATTTTCAATCAACCTGAAATGCCCTTCTAAAAAGTCCTCCCTTTTTGTCTTGGGTTAGGACCTCGGACAAAATGGGTTCACAATTTTCTAGGACACATAAGGTCACTGGATTAATTCTTTATCTATTTGCATTTGGGCATTTAAATGCTATAGAATAATTCAAATGCCCAAATAATTCTCGATTTAAGTGAGGGCTGTTAGGAATAATCCCAACAGAGCCCACAATTATTTGCAGGATTTTTGGAAACGTTTTAGTATTTTTAATAAGGCCCTACACTTACAGAAAAATAGGAAAAACAAAACAGAATAAAGAGAGGGAGAGAATCTTACCTGGCAGCCCACTGGCCGGCCCAGCACTGTGCTGGCCCGCGCCAGTCAGCTGCTTCCTCCCGCCAGAGCAGGCAGAGAGGTGACGCCGGCATGCGCGAGCTGGCCACGGCGCCACCTGCTTGCCGCTTCGCCCATGGACGAGCTGGACGACCTCCCCGTCGCACCCCCGAGCCCCTGGACACTTCCTTTCTCCCCCATCGCCTCTCCCTCGCCTCCCTCCACCATGGCCGACGCAGCCGCTGCCACCTCGCCGACGTAGCCGTAGCCACCGCCGTCTCCGCGTCACCTGACCGTGTCCCGCAGCTCCGCCGTCGTCTTCTCTTTCGAGTAGGCCGGGCCCCGAGCGCTCGCTTGCCCCGAAGCCACTGCTCCGACCTCGCCTTCACCGCCCACCGCCGGATATCCCCTTCGCCATCACCGCCGCAGCAGTTCGTCCCCGATAGCGCCGCCTAGCTCATCGTCTTTGCCGTGAGCTTCTGCCCCTTCGCCTTCCTCTCGTTCTTACTGCCGCCCTCTGCCTCGACCGCCACAAGCCGCACCCCATGCGCCGCCGCCGAGCTCGTCGCCGACGATGCTCCGGCCACCCAACGGGCACGCCACCATGCCCAACGAGTTCACCTCGTCACGTAGGCCACGTAGGACCTGGCCTTGAGCCTCCAAGAGCACCACAATGACGGCTTCAACCTCACCCGTACCCCGGCAGCCGCACAGCTCGTCGCCGGCGTCGTTTCCGGCGACCCCGAGCTTCACCTCCACCACCAATCGACGCGGGTTGCTCCCAGCTACGCGTAGGTGCCCTCCGCCGCCCCTTTGGTTGCCGGAGGAGGAATCCCGCAGCCTCCGCCGCGTCTGGACGTCGCCGGCGGCTAAACGCCGGCGAGGCAGCATGGTTTGACCACGGGTTTGACTCCCCAGAGTCACTGACAGTGGGGCCCGCCTGCTAATTAACCTGAGTTAGAATTAAATTAATTCTAATTAGTTTATCTAACTAACAGTGACACTGACACAGGGGACCCACACGTCAGGTTTGACCTGGACCGCCCCGTTGACCGCTGACGTCATCATGACACACTGCTGACGTAATAAACAATTTAATTACTGGAATTATTTCTATACAGGAAATTCCAGAAAATATCACAAACTTCAAAAAATCATAGAAAATAATCTATAGCTCAGAATGAAAAGATTTATATATGAAAAATGATCAGAAAAATCCAATCTATCCATCTGTACTGGTTTCATGCATGTTTAAGCAAAATAAAATGCTGTTTAATGCAGAACAAGATAAAGCACTAATAAGGGCCACTTATGAACTTGGAATTTGAATCTTTGATTCAAAATAGTCCAAACCCATCTGGCCTTAGTTGCATTAGCCCAATATATTCATTTTGCCATGCCTCATGCATGCATCATATTGTTGCACTTTGCTTGGTGTTGATTGTGCTTCGATGTGTTCTTCGTGGTAGGTTCTGCCTCCGAGGATATTCACGAGTATCCAACTGAAGGGCAGTATTCCACCACCACTCCGTCAGGCAAGCAACCCATTGATCATTTCAATACAAACCCATCTTCTTGCTTCTGCTCTCATTTACTGCATTAAGACAACGTGATTCAAACTGCTGTGTGTTGCGGTAGTTGAACCCACTTTCCTTTGCATGACCTGTGATTGCCACAGTAACTAGATGAAACCCACTAGCATGTGTAGGAGTTGATTGAGCCATGTTGGTTCCTACAATGCTATGCTTGCTACGCTTAGAGTCGTGTCAGGTCTGGCTCATCGGGGTGATGAACTAGAGTGAAAGCATGTGTCAGTAATGAGAGTGAGGTGTTGAATACGTTTTGGTAAAGGTATCGATGAGAGGCCATGTAGGAGTACATGGTGGGTTGTCTCATTGAGACCGTCCCTAAGAACTGAGATCTGTACGCGTGATTTAAGATTCAGCTACTACCACGCGTTGGGCCCGAAACCAATGGACCCCCTCGGCTTCTTAATCACCCTTGTCCTCTGTCCAGGAGTTGCACGTAGTTTCTGGTATTTGTAGTAAGCTAGAGGCCGTGGACAGCGCTGACCCGAGGGGTGGGCTGTGATGCGGTAGGCTCGTGGCCCGGTGTACCGAGTCACCCGTTTGGTGCCTCGGGAACGCTGCACACATCGTTCGGGGCCGTATGTGGAAACCTCGGCCGGATTCCCTGCGGATGGAACCTGAATAGGCGATAAACCTGGACTAGAGACTCGAGTGTTTAGGTAGGCTGTGGCCGACACCCACGTTGGGCTTCCGCTTGAAGGTTGCCGAGTACATGTCGTGTAACGACGGTAAGTGGTGAGAGCGTGTGTGACGAAGTACACCCCTGCAGGGTACAAAACTATTCGAATAGCCGCGTCCGCGGTAAAGGACTACTTGGTCGCTTATGCAGTTCATAGACAAGTAAATGGATACTACTAAAAGCCTCAAGATAAGTGTGAGTACCGCGGATGGCCCTCTGTAGGTTGACGAGGGAGGATCCACGGTGGTGTATTGAGATGGTGATTAGTGGACTCGTGTGCGAAAACTATTTCACAAGTGGTGCCTCGTAGGATAGCTTAGCCAAGAGTCAAAGCTGGCTTGCTGCAACAACTCCACTACCTTCTTGAGAATGTGCATGTATAGTAGGATCTGTTGTAAGACTTGCTGAGTACCTTTGTACTCATGTTGCTTCAATTACTGTTTTCAGACGACAACACCGCCCCTTCCGATGGGTTCTATGTAGAACTCGACGTTGACGAGTGACTTGCCACCCAGGTGGTGATCTGAGCTTGTGAAGGGCCTACGTAGATAGACAGGCTTCGTCAAGCCTTCTTTCTTTCTAGTGTCTGTACCCAGACAAGTTTGCTTCCGCATGTGCTTGTATGTTTGTATGACTTGAGTGTCGGGTCATGTGACCCCTATCTGTATGAACATGTTATGTATGGCTCTCCGAAGCCCTTTTAAATAAAGTACTTGAGTTGTAGAGTTTTGTTGTGATGCCATGTTGTATTTACACATATTGAGCATATTGTGTGTATGATTGAAATGCTTGGTATGTGTGGGATCCGACAATCTAGTTGTTTATCCTTGGCAGCCTCTCTTACGGGGAAATGTAGTCTAGTGCCTCCATGAGCCATAGTAGTACGCTACAGCCCGGTTCACCGGAGTCCTGCTAGCCCAGCACTACTGCTCCGGACACTTGACTGGCCGGCATGTGTTTCATTTCGTTCCTGTGTCTGTCCCTTCGGGGAAATGTCACGCGGTGACATCCGGGGTCCTACCTAGCCTGCTACAGCCCGGGTTCCCGGAGTCCTGTTAGCCCAGTGCTACAGCCCGGATTCACACGCTGCTGACCGACACGTTCAATGTTGATTCATGTATGCCTGTCCCCATACGTTAGTGCCGCTTTGGGTTCACGACTAGCCATGTCGGCCCGGGTTCTCTGTCATATGGATGCTAGCGACATTGTCATATACGTGAGCCAAAAGGCGCAAACGGTCCCGGGCCATGGTAAGGCGACACCCGTGGGAGTACCGTGCGTGAGGCCGCAAAGTGATATGAGGTGTTACAGGCTAGATCGGTGTGACTTAGAATCGGGGTCCTGACAGCGTTGGCATCAGAGCCGGACTGCCTATAGGTGCGTTAAGCGAAACTGGTCGATGTCGAGTCTAGAAATGCTTTAGTTATATGTAGGGGGATTGATTGTGGGAGGGAACGTAAGGCGCTTTTACTCCTTTACCTTATGCCCTCTGATCTGAGTCATTCTCTTCTCATTCTACGTGGGTTAAGGACTAGGCTCTCTTCTCTCTATCTGGTTCACGTGTTACTAATCCGTAGTAGCTTATAGGATTGTTGGTTCCATGCTTCAGTTCAGTTTCTACTTCCTTTAGTATGTTGTCGGTTGAACCAGAACCTTGATATGATGTTGTTGAGTGGTTTTGCAAACTGTTGTGAATGTCTCAAATCTTTTTCCGAGCATTTTCAGCCGTTATGCTGTCCGAATTCTCCTAGAAATTCTAATGCCTTTGCATTATTTCGTGCTTTCAGATGGCCACCCGTTCCCAGAATCAAGTGGTTCGTCTGACCCGGTGCCTCGATGTACCTGGTCACACGGCCATGCTGGTCCGAGTGATGGTTGAGACAGGCTATCGATGGTATCCCGAGTATACCGTCGAGGAGCAGTTTCGAGACTTTAATCAAAGTCAATATCTTTGCACAGTCAGGATTTACCCTTCCTATCCTGGAGCCACTGAACCCCTCCATTGCTCTTATGGACTTGGGGTTACCATCGAGATGTCCGTGCAGGACGCAGCTTACTCGATGATGACTATCATACGAGCCAGAACTGCCTTGCTTCAGAACATTGACTTCCGCTATATGCCAACATCACTCCCTGGGGCACAAGGGTACTATCAGGCTATTTACTGTGATCCTACCCATGAGGATTCACTACTCCGCACCACCACCCAGATGCTTGAGGACAAGGACCGTGAGAATCGTGCCTTGAGAATGGAGCTCTTTAATGCTCGTTCTGATCACTGGGCCACTCTGACATGGTTTGCACCTGCCGTGCAGGCTGGGTATATGGACATGAGGGACTTGTACCCCGTGCGGTCTGGTTTGCCAGATTGTATGGAATGGCGTGATGTAGGAGGCATCACCCCTCCTCGTGGACCCCGTCTGCCACCGTTTGTTGGACGAAGGCCACACCCGGGTCCTTATGGACCGCAAGCTCCACAGGACCGACTGTTTCCAGATGATCATGTTCAGCTCCCAGGACATGGTGGTGATTTATATGAAGATTACTACGGAGACGTCTGACTTGGTAGTAGTTCCACTAGTATTGTAACAGTTGTATTCTCCACAGTCCTGCGTGTCTTGTGGGATACGACTTGGTGTGTATCACGTTCCGGAGGTGTAGAAAAATAATGTATAGGAGCTTGGAATGCCTCTGATGAGATGTATCGTGTTTCATCGTGGCTGTACTCTAGCCTGGGCTTGTACTAAACTATGTATGGTGTGTATGACCGTTGGTATATATATGTAAGTTTCTATATTACCATGTCATACTGATGATCATCTCTGCATTCCGTGTTATCCATTACATTCCGCATTTCCTTGCCAAGATTTAGCCATCCTTGTCTAAACCGTTGTCTTGTTTCTCCTAGGATGGTCAACACCCGCAACAACCCTGCTGTCCAGGCGCAGGGTGAAGCCAATGCAGTTAAGGGGGAGAATCTGCCTCAACCGCCTTCTCTGGCCGAAGTCATGCTGGAGGCGGAAAGAAACAAGCGTGAGACTAACCGCTTGCTAGAGCGAATTGAGCAGAATACTGCACGCCATCAGAGGAACGACTTGGTGTCCATCAATGACTTTATCAACTTGTACCCACCGAAGTTTAACCATTCCGTCGAGCCCCTTGATGCGGATGATTGGCTTCACAGCATCACCCATAAGCTACGTTCTGCCAACGTAGCCGAAGCTGATAAGGTTACCTACGCTGCCTATCACCTCGAAGGCCCTGCTAGCCCTTGGTGGGAAAACTTTGAGGCTATGCGCCCAGCCGGCCAAATCACTACTTGGGCTGAATTCAGTGACGCTTTCCATGAGCATCACATTCCGGAGGGTCTCATAGATCGTAAGCGGGAAGAATTCTGCAACTTCACCCAAGACAGACTGACTGTGGATGCATACAGCCGTGAGTTTGGAAATTTCGCACGCTATGCTCCTGAAGAGGTATCCACCGACGCCAAGAAGCAGGCAAGGTTCCGCAAGGGACTTAGCCCCAAGCTTCGCCGTGATCTTCGTCTGCACGAGAGCACCTCCTTCCAGAAGTTGGTCAATAAGGCCATCAGTGCTGAGACAGGTCAGACTGACTATGACGCTTCACGCAAGCACTCTCGCGATTTTGGTTCCTCATCCGGCTCTGGATCTCAGAAGCGCCGGGTATGGATTCCAAACACTGCTCTGCCACCTAGGTTCACTCCGAGGCCATCCTTTGAGGCGCCTCGCCCCAACCGGCAGTATGCACCGCCCAAGGTCTATGGTGGCCCCGCTGCTAATGCTGCTCCACGCCCCAACGTTGTGACATGCTTCAAGTGTGGAGAAACGGGTCACTATTTGCGCGAGTGCCCCCGGAACAACCCCAATCAACCTGGACAGTCCGTTGGCTGTGGTAAGCCAGCAGGAAAGACTTACTACGCCAAGCCAGTCACCACTGCACGTGGCCATGTCAACTATGTTTCAGCTGAAGAAACTCATGAGGATCCCAACGTCGTCCTTGGTACACTCCTTGTTAATTGCCATCCGGCAACTGTTCTTTTCGATACTGGAGCATCTCATTCATTTATCTCTGAGAGCTATGCTCGATTGCACAACACCACATTTAGTGACATGCCCACCTCCATGGAAATTCAAACTCCTGGTTCTAGATGGCAAACCTCTAGGATAAGCCATGGAAATGAAATTCTTGTCGACAGATTGGTCTTCCTTGCATCACTAATAGCTCTCAAGTCCTCGGACATAAATATCATCTTGGGTATGGACTGGATGTCAGCCCATTATGCTAAGATTGATTGCTCTACTAGAACTGTTCAACTCACCCATCCGTCGGTCAAGACAGTCAATGTCTTGACCCGAGTGTCTAAGCGTCAGCTTTACTCATTAAATGCCAACCCTCTTCCAGACCTTGAAGATGTTCCGGTAGTCCGTGACTTCCCGGATGTCTTTCCAGAAGAACTGCCAGGTATTCCACCTGACAGGGATGTCGAGTTCGTGATAGACCTTGTTCCAGGAACCGTCCCAATCTCTAGAAGACCCTATAAGATGGCACCCCTAGAGCTAGCCGAACTTAAGAAACAACTCGATGAGTCCTTGAAAAAGGGTTTCATCCGTCCTAGTTCTTCTCCGTGGGCTTGCCCCGTCCTCTTCGTCAAGAAGAAGGATGGTACGGATCGGATGGTTGTAGATTACCGACCTGTCAACCTGGTCACTATCAAGAACAAGTATCCGCTCCCCAGGATCTACGATCTGTATGACCAGCTCGCTGGATCCTCAGTCTTTTCTAAAATGGATTTGAGGTTGGGCTACCATCAAATCAAAATCAAGAACGGGGACATTCCTAAAACGGCCTTTGTCACTCGTTATGGCCAATACGAGTACACCGTCATGTCTTTCGGTTTAACCAATGCTCCAGCCACCTTCTCTCGGTTAATGAACTTGATCTTCATGGAGTATTTGGATAAGTTCGTCGTAGTATACCTCGATGATATACTCATCTACTCCAAAAATGAGGAAGAACATGCCGAGCATCTAAGGCTAGTGTTGATGAAACTTCGAGAGCATCGCCTTTATGCTAAATTCTCCAAGTGTGAATTCTGGTTGCCAGAAGTGACCTACCTAGGCCATGTAATCTCTGGTAAGGGTATTGCTGTCAATCCCGAGCGAGTTCAAGCCGTCCTTGACTAGACTCCACCTGAATCGGTCAAGCAAGTTCGGAGTTTCCTTGGCTTAGCGAGCTACTGTCGCCGCTTCGTCGAGAATTTCTCCAAGGTTGCTAAACCTCTAACTGAACTCCTCAAGAAAGATAAAAAGTTCGAGTGGACCCCACAGTGCGAGTTCAGCTTTCAGGAACTAAAAGATGCCTGGCATCTGCTCCCGTACTCATACCACCAGATTTTTCTAAGGACTTTGTTATCTATTGCGACGCGTCACGACAAGGACTAGGTTGCATACTCATGCAAGATCGTCATGTGATTGCCTACGCTTCTCGACAGTTGCGTCCACATGAGGATAATTATCCCACACATGATCTAGAGCTTGCAGCCGTAGTCCATGCACTCAAAACATGGCGACATTACCTTCTCGGTAATCGTTGCGAGATTTTCACCGATCACCAAAGTCTGAAATACATTTTCACCCAACCGGATTTGAATCTCAGGCAAAGACGTTGGGTCGAGTTGATCACAGATTACGACTTAGGAATAACTTACACCCCGGGCAAAGCCAACGTCATGGCTGATGCGCTAAGTCGTAAATCTTATTGTAACAACTTGATGTTACAACAAAGTCAACCACTCCTCCACGAGGAATTCTGTAAGCTTAACCTTCACATTGTTCCTCGAGGATTTCTATCCACCCTGGTGGCGAAACCTACCCTTACGGATCAGATCATCAAAGCTCAGAAGGTAGATCCGGGAATCTCCCGTATTAAGAGAAACATCAAGAAAGGAGTCGCGGATTGTTTCTCCGTTGATGACCAAGGTGTTGTGTTCTTTGGAGACCGTCTAGTAATTCCCAAGGTACGCAACCTGAGGCGTTTGATCCTTAAGGAAGCTCATGAATCTCCTCTGACCATTCATCCTGGTAGTACTAAAATGTATCAAGACCTACGCCAGAGGTTTTGGTGGACTAGGATGAAGAGAGAAATTGCTCAATACGTTGCTAATTATGACGTCTGTCGTCGTGTCAAAGCAGAGCATCAATGGCCTGCTGGCACCCTTCAACCTTTGGCTATTCCAGAATGGAAATGGGATAAAGTCAGTATGGATTTCATTACCGGGTTTCCCAGGACCAAGAGAGGGAATAATGCTATCTTCGTTGTTGTCGATCGTCTTCCCAAAGTAGCCCACTTCCTACCTGTTCGTGAGAGTATAACCGCTAGCCAGCTAGCTGACTTGTACATCTCCCGAATAGTGTCTCTTCATGGTGTTCCATTGGAAATTAACTCAGACCGTGGAAGTCTCTTCACCTCTCGATTTTGGGGAAGTTTCCAAAATGCTATGGGAACTCGTCTCTCCTTTAGCACCGCCTTCCACCCTCAATCAAGTGGTCAGGTAGAATGAGTTAATCAAATTCTGGAGGATATCCTCCGAGCTTCTGTCATCTCTTTCGGCATGGATTGGGAGAAATGCCTCCCATTCGCCGAGTTCGCTTATAACAATAGTTATCAAGCTAGCTTGGGCAAAGCTCCTTTCGAGGTTCTCTATGGACGAAAATGTCGAATGCCTCTTAACCGGTCAGAAACCGGGGAAAGACAACTCTTTGGCCCGGATATGATTTAGGAAGCAGAAGAGTAGGTTCGCATTATTCGTGAGAAATTGAAATCAGCCCAATCTCGTCAAAAGAGCCATTATGACCGCAAACATAAGGCTATGATTTTTGAGGTTGACGAGAAGGCTTACCTTCGGGTTACTCCTTTAAAGGGAACCCATCGATTCGGTATCAAAGGCAAATTGGCTCCTCGTTACATTGGACCCTTTCGCATTCTTGCCAAGCGAGGAGAAGTTGCCTACCAATTGGAACTACCTCCGCATCTTTCCAGAGTTCATGATGTCTTCCACGTATCTCAACTCAGGAGTTGCTTCTCGGATACTATCCGTGGAGTGGACCACGAAACGCTTGATCTCCAAGATAATCTCACATATCGGGAATATCCCGTTCGATCCTTGATCAAGCCGAGCGTACCACTCGACGCCAAAACATCAAGTTTCTCAAGGTTCAATGGTCACACCATTCCGAGAAAGAAGCTACTTGGGAAAGGGAGGATCGTCTTCGACTTGAGTACCCCACCTTCTTCCCAACGGATCCTAAATCTCGGGACGAGATTCTTTTGAGTGGGGGTGAGTTGTCACATCGTAGCTAGTTCATGCATTAGAGTGTTGCATCATGGTTACTTTTTCCAGAAACTTGAAATGGGGATGACAGAAACCCCAGCACCCCCTCTGAAAACAACTAGGGTTTAGTAAAATTATATTCAATGAACCTGAAATGCCCTTCTAAAAAGTCCTCCCTTTTTGTCTTGGGTTAGGACCTCTAACAAAATGGGTTCACAATTTTCTAGGACACATAAGGTCACTGGATTAATTCTTTATCTATTTGCATTTGGGCATTTAAATGCTATAGAATAATTCAAATGCCCAAATAATTCTGGATTTAAGTGAGGGCTGTTAGGAATAATCCCAACAGAGCCCACAATTATTTCCAGGATTTTTGGAAATGTTTTAGTATTTTTAATAAGGCCCTACACTTACAAAAAAATAGGAAAAACAAAATAGAATAAAGAGAGGGAGAGAATCTTACCTGGCAGCCCACTGGCCGGCCCAGCACTGTGCTGGCCCGCGCCAGTCAGCTGCTTCCTCCCGCCAGAGCAGGCAGAGAGGTGACGCCGGCGTGCGCGAGCTCGCCACGGAGCCACCTGCTTGCCGCTTCGCCCATGGACGAGCTGGACGACCTCCACGTCGCGCCCCCGAGCCCCTGGACACTTCCTTTCTCCCCCATCGCCTCTCCCTCGCCTCCCTCCACCATGGCCGACGCAGCCGCTGCCACCTCGCCGACGTAGCCGTAGCCACCGCCGTCTCCGCGTCACCTGACCGTGTCTCGCAGCTCCGCCGTCGTCTTCTCGTTCGAGCAGGCCGGGCCCCGAGCGCTCGCTGGCCCCGAAGCCACCGCCGGAGATCCCCTTCGCCATCACCGCCGCAGCAGTTCGTCCCCGACAGCGCCGCCTAGCTCATCGTCTTTGCCGTGAGCTTCTACCCCTTCCCCTTCCTCTCGTTCTTGCTGCCGCCCTCTGCCTCGACCGCAACAAGCAGCACCGCACGCGCCGCCGCCGAGCTCGTCGCCGACGATGCTCCGGCCACCCAACGGGCACGCCACCATGCCCAACGAGTTCACCTCGTCACGTAGGCCACGTAGGACCTGGCCTTGAGCCTCCAAGAGCACCACAACGACGGCTCCGACCTCACCCATACCCCGGCAGACGCACAGCTCGTCGCCGGCGTCATTTCCGGCGACCCCGAGCTTCACCTCCACCACCAATCGACGCGGGTTGCTCCCAGCTACGCGTAGGTGCCCTCCGCCGCCCCTTTGGTCGCCGGAGGAGGAATCCCGCAGCCTCCGCCGCGTCTGGACGTCGCCGGCAGCTAAACGCCGGCGAGTCAACGTGGTTTGACCACGGGATTGACTCCCCAGAGTCACTGACAGTGGGGCCCGCCTACTAATTAACCTGAGTTAGAATTAAATTAATTCTAATTAGTTTATCTAACTAACAGTGACACTGACACAGGGGACCCACACGTCAGGTTTGACCTGGACCGCCCCGTTGACCGCTGACGTCATCATGACACACTGCTGACGTAATAAACAATTTAATTACTGGAATTATTTCTATACAGGAAATTCCAGAAAATATCACAAACTTCAAAAATTCATAGAAAATAATCTATAGCTCAGAATGGAAAGATTTATATATGAAAAATGATCAGAAAAATCCAATCTATCCATCTGTACTGGTTTCATTCATGTTTAAGCAAACTAACCTGCTGTTTAATGCAGAACAAGATAAAGCACTAATAAGGGCCACTTATGAACTTGGAATTTGAATCTTTGATTCAAAATAGTCCAAACCCATCTGGTCTTAGTTGCATTAGCCCAATATATTCATTTTGCCATGCCTCATGCATGCATCATATTGTTGCACTTTGCTTGGCATTGATTGTGCTTCGATATGTTCTTCGTGGTAGGTTCTGCCTCCGAGGATATTCACGAGTATCCAACTGAAGGGCAGTATTCCACCACCACTCCGCCAGGCAAGCAACCCATTGATCATTTCGATACAAACCCATCTTCTTGCTTCTGCTCTCATTTACTGCATTAAGACAACGCGATTCAAACTGCTGTGTGTTGCGGTAGTTGAACCCACTTTCCTTTGCATGACCTGTGATTGCCACAGTAACTAGATGAAACCCACTAGCATGTGTAGGAGTTGATTGAGCCATGTTGTGTTCCTACAATGCTATGCTTGCTGCGCTTAGAGTCGTGTCAGGTCTGGCTCATCGGGGTGATGAACTAGAGTGAAAGTACGTGTCAGTAATGAGAGATAGGTGTTGAATACGTTTTGGTAAAGGTATCGATGAGAGGCCATGTAGGAGTACATGGTGGGTTGTTTCATTGAGACCATCCCTAAGAACTGAGATCTGTATGCGTGATTTAAGATTCAACTACTACCACGCATTAGGCCCGAAACCAATGGACCCCCTAGGCTTCTTAATCACCCTTGTCCTCTGTCCAGGAGTTGCACGTAGTTTCTGGTGTTTGTAGTAAGCTGGAGGCCGTGGACAGCGCTGACCCGAGGGGTGGGCTGTGATGCGGTAGGCTCGTGGCCCGGTGTACCGAGTCGCCCGTTTGGTGTCTCGGGAACCCTGCACACATCGTTCGGGGCCGTATGTGGAAACCTCGGCCGGACTCCCTGCGGATGGAACCTGAATAGGCGATAAACCTGGACTAGAGACTCGAGTGTTTAGGTAGGCTGTGGCCGACACCCATGTTGTGCTTCCGCTTGTAGGTTGCCGAGTACATGTCGTGTAACGACGGTAAGTGGTGAGAGCGTGTGTGACGAAGTACACCCCTGCAGGGTATAAAACTATTCGAATATCCGTGTCCGCGGTAAAGGACTACTTGGTCACTTATGCAGTTCATAGACAAGTAAATGGATACTACTAAAAGCCTCAAGATAAGTGTGAGTACCGCGGATGGCCCTCTCGTAGGTTGACGAGGGAGGATCCACGGTGGTGTATTGAGATGGTGATTAGTGGACTCGTGTGCGAAAACTATTTCACAAGTGGTGTCTCATAGGATAGCTTAGCCAAGAGTCAAAGCTGGATTGCTGCAACAACTCCACTACCTTCTTGAGAATGTGCATGTATAGTAGGATATGTTGTAAGACTTGCTGAGTACCTTTGTACTCATGTTGCTTCAATTACTGTTTTCAGACGACAACACCGCCCCTTCCGATGGGTTCTATGTAGAACTCGACGTTGACGAGTGACTTGCCACCCAGGTGGTGATCTGAGCTTGTGAAGGGCCTACGTAGATAGACAGGCTTCGTCAAGCCTTCTTTCTTTCTAGTGTCTGTACCCAGACAAGTTTGCTTCCGCATGTGCTTGTATGTTTGTATGACTTGAGTGTCGGGTCATGTGACCCCTATCTGTATGAACATGTTATGTATGGCTCTCCGGAGCCCTTTTAAATAAAGTAATTGAGTTGTAGAGTTTTGTTTTGATGCCATGTTGTATTTACACATATAGAGCATATTGTGTGTATGATTGAAATGCTTGGTATGTGTGGGATCCGACAATCTAGTTGTTTATCCTTGACAGCCTCTCTTATGGGGAAATGTAGTCTAGTGCCTCCATGAGCCATAGTAGTCCGCTACAGCCCGGTTCACCGGAGTCCTGCTAGCCCAGCACTACTGCTCCGGACACTTGACTGGCCGACATGTGTTTCATTTCGTTCCTGTGTCTGTCCCTTCGGGGAAATGTCACGCGGTGAGATCCGGAGTCCTGCCTAGCCTGCTATAGCCCGGGTTCCCGGAGTCCTGTTAGCCCAGTGCTACAACCCGGATTCACACGCCGCTGACCGACACGTTCGATGTTGATTCATGTATGCCTGTCCCCATACGTTAGTGCCGCTTTGGGTTCACAACTAGCCATGTCGGCCCGGGTTCTCTGTCATATGGATGCTAGCGACATTGTCATATACGTGAGCCAAAAGGCGCAAACGGTCCCGGGCCATGGTAAGGCGACACCCGTGGGAGTACCGTGCGTGAAGCCGCAAAGTGATATGAGGTGTTACAGGCTAGATCGGTGTGACTTAGAATCGGGGTCCTGACAATCTTGCTTTTAAGGGCAAGACGATATGATCAACAGAGCAAGGGTTTGACAAAATCCTAACTCATTGATCGAAAAGTGCACCCAAAATAAGGACTAGGTAGCACGATCAATCTTAGGATGATGATTTAATAACCAGCACACTAAGAATGAGAGTGTTGTCCATTAACTACCATGCAACAGGGTTGCTAGGAGTATTGATTTCGCACATCACAGTACACTTGTCGGCATTCCGGTTACAATAACACGGAAACCGAGGAATGAATAATGATGGCAAGAAATATCACTACGGCAAGAATCCATAAGAGGTGGTGCAATTCCCATGAAATTCTTGACATAAAGATGGTAACACTCCAAGGTATAACAGAACAAAAGCTGTTGGCATTTGTTCTGCGGAATACAATTACTTTGACCCAATCCCAGAACTGGACGAGGTACTGGAGTTTGTTTCTCCTTGTCATTCCGGAGTAGAATGGCTTGGCGGACCATAAGAGTAAAAGGCATCGATGAACAAGGATGCACAAATACTCCTAACTATCAACTGGTACACGAGGGCCGGAATACAACTAAAGAGGGACAACTCAAAGGAACATGTATCTTTCTGAGTTGTGGATGCATAGATTAGTATGTCGAACAAGTTCAACATAGTTCTTTCGGATAACCCATGCAGAAAGGTAGAACTGGCAGAGTCACAACATGGAATCGAGAGCTCATCAAGAGCACTCTGGTTGTGATCTTTCGGTTCAATGAGGAACTTCTGCCACAAGTAGTTCATGGTATTTGGAAGAGGAAAATGCCATGGACCTCGAGGACTATCACAAAGGTTACTAATATCCTAAGGGAACTAGCAAACATTATCAACATGAAGTAATTAGGGTGAATCTTGGGTTCAAGAAACCAGGAATAGAAAGCCTACTAACTAAATGGCATCACGGGATGCTTTCGTGAATGATGCCCAGAATCATCACACTGGGAATACAAATCAGAGCTAGATTACTGGGTGGTTCTCTAAGTCAAGTAGGGTCATAATAATAGCTCCAACATATATGTCGAGGCAATGAAGTACTTCAACACACCGATTAGTGTGCTTAATCTGGCCCAAAGGGACATCGAGAACGGGAGGAAGGGATTTGCAAATGCATCAGACTAGTAAGAAACCTGGGATGACTCGGACAGCATAACGGCTGTAAATGCTCAAAAAGAGTTGAGACATCCTGCAAAATGGTGGTATAACCACTTAACAACACAATATCAAGGTTCAGAGATTAACTAACAACACACGAAAGTACTAGGAACTGAACTGGGGCTTGAAACCATCAATCCTATAAGTCTACGGATTAGTAACACGTGATCCTGATAGAAGATGAGAAAGCCTAGTTCTTAATCCCTGTAGAAGAGAGAGGATGACTCAGATCAGAAGGACATGAGGTAAAGGAGTAAAAAGAGCCTTACGTTCCCATCCACAATCAATTCCCTTACATAACTAAAGAATTTCTAGACTCAATTTCGGCCAGTTTGGGTTGGTAATCCTACAGGCAGTCAGGATCTGATACCAAAGCTGTCAGGACCCCGATCCTAAGCCACATTGATCTAGCATGTAACACATCATATCACTTTGCGGCCTCACGCACGCTATCCGCACGGGTGCCACCTTACCTGGCCCGGGACCGTTTGCGCCTTTTGGCTCACGTATATGATAGTGTCACTAGCATCCATATGACAAAGAACCCAGGCCGACATGACTAGTCGTGAACCCAAAGTGGCACTAACTTACGGGGACAGGCATACATGAAACAACATCGAGCATGTCGGTCAGCAGCGTGTGAATCCGGGCTGTAGCAACTGGGCTAACAGGACTCCGGGAACCTGGGCTGTAGCAGGCTAGCAGGACTCAGGATGTCATCGCGTGACATTTCCCCGAAGGGACAGACACATGAACGAAGTGTATCACATGCCGGCCAGTCTAGGTGTTCCGGAGCAGTAGTACTGGGCTAGCAGGACTCCGGTAAACCGGGCTGTAGCGGACTACCATGGCTCAGTGGAAGCACCATACTACATTTCCCCATAAGAGAGGCTACCAAGGATAGACAACAAGGTTGTCGGATCCCACACATACCAAGCATTTCAAAATCATACACACAACATGCTCGACATGTGCAAGTACAACATGGCATCACAACAAGACTCTACGACTCAAAGTATTTATTCATTAGGCTCTGAGGAGCCAAGTATTACAAACATGGGTCTCATGACCCAACATACAGAGCATACAAGCATCAAGCGGAAGCATGAACATGTCTGAGTACAGACAACTACAAATGAAAAAGGCTGAGAAGCCTGACTATCTACAAGGCCCTCCCAAGGGTACAATATCGTAGCTGAGGTAACAAGCTAAACGTCGAAGTCCACGCGGAACTACTAGCGAGACTGAAGTCTCTCTGCAAAAACATAAATTAAGCAAACGTGAGTACAAATGTACCCAGCAAGACTTACATCAGAACTAGCTACATATGCATCGGTATCAACAAAGGGGCTGGTAGAGTTTAACTGCAGCAAGCCAGCTTTGACTCGGTGGCTATCCTAAACTATGACTGCAAGTAACTCTTTTGAGGTGGCGCACACGAGTCCACATATTCACCAATCAATACACCACTATTGTCGGCGTTCTGGGAACGGGGGTCCCCCGACTTGCCTGCCTGCGGCCCAGAGCGTGGCTAGGTCACCAGGCCGTATGGCCCATCTTCATCAACAAGGCATCCAAGACCCTCACGAGGGTCCAAGCCTCGCGAGGTGGACAACGAAAGACCTCCTCTGGAGTAGCCTAGCCAGGCAGGCTCACGAGGAGCGGAGATATCAAGGCGGGGCAAACCTCACGAGGCTCTCGTGACGTGAGCCATGACGAACGACACGAGGCGGGCGCCAACGCGCGCAGCGTCCTTATTTCCTCTTTGGTGCTAAGGAGGCCAGCGCAGGCGAAGAGTACCGAGGCATCAGGCAAAGGTTGCTATATTGGTGCAACGAGACCGAGACCAGGAGGACGGCAAGACGGAGGTCATCGTGGGGCCCAAGACGGCGTCACCACCAGAGCTTTTCGCAGGCGAAGACCACTTTTTTCAGGATAGCTTGTACTAGCTGTCCCCCTTCAAATTTGCCCGCCATTGTTGGCTCCCTTCCCGCTCGATATTTGGGAAGAGGACCAGGGCCTATATAAGTAGAGCTAGCCACCATAGTAGGGGCAATCAGATCTTAGCTTGATCCAACCCGATAGAGAGCCTACCCTAGCCACAAGAACACCTCAACCTCAGGAGGCTGTTCTTCCCTTGTACTATTCATCATCAGCCCTAGAGGCAATCCACCACCACCACACTGGGTAGGGTATTACACCACAACGGTGGCCCAAACCAGTATAAACCTCGTGTCTTTCTGTGTTGCGAGTTCGTCGAGTTCATCCGCGAGATCTTAGCGAGCTAGGGCGTAGATCGGTAGGAGGGAAAGACTTCGCGCGCACCCCAGTGTTCGAACCTTAAGGGTTTGCCGGAACCCCACATCCGACATTTGGCGTGCCAGGTAGGGGTGCACCGAAGCTTCCCTTCCAATTAGTTGTCGCTCCGTCGCTCCGTCGTCTCCATGGCGGACGCTCGCCGTGCTCGGGCTGGAGCGTCGGGCTGCCATCAACGCCCGCGTCGCTCAGACGGCTCCCGTCAGCGGGCCACCTCGTCGTTCTCCGTCTCCTGCCGCCAATGCTGCCACCGGCCCGGCGGGGAACGAGCAGCAGGCGTCCTTGCTGCATCCTTCGGTGCGGCAGGACGGCCGCATCGCCACTCCATCGCTGACCCCTGCCGGTTATTCGTCTCATGCGCGCCCCGCTCCCATGGAGGCGCGGGCCGCGCTCCTCGCGGCGAACGAACTCCTGCGCTACCTCCCCATCGACGACCTCTATGAGGAGTGGCTCGATCGGGTCGCCGAGCTCGTCCGCGCCGCAGGGGGCTCCCCGGCGCCGTCCCTCGCTATACCTCCCCCTCAACCAGCCACGGGCGACGAGGCTCATGGCGTGCCTCCACCACCTCTGCCCCAAGACGGTGCCTTGGCACCAAGGCGCGCGGCTCCGCGGCGTGATCCACCACGCCCAGTGCCCGTGCGCGAAGAGAGAAGCTGCCAAGAAATCCCGCGGCCGCGAGAAGCTGCACCTGCGCTCCTCGCGCCACCTCGTCAAGACCGCGCACCGCCCGCAGCGGCGCAGCGCAGACCTCGTCAAGACCAAGCTCCACCTCCGAAGCGTGCCCCGGCAACCACGGGTGGCTGCCACGCCTTCACCCCCGAGCTGCGTACCGTCGCCTGGCCAGGCAAGTTCAAGCCGGATCTGCCTCCTAGCTACGACGGTACCGCCGACCCCGTAGAGTTCCTGCAGCTCCATGAGCTGAGCATCGAAGCGGCCAAAGGCGACGAAAAAGTCATGGCGAACTGGTTTCCCATGGCTCTCAAGGATGGAGCCCGCTCCTGGCTCCTGAACCTGCATCACGGCTCGATCTCCTCTTGGGACGAAATGCGCGACCGCTTCGTCGCCAACTTCCAGGGCACTCGCGACCGCCAGCCGGCCGCGGGTGATCTACGCCGCATCAAGCAACAACCAGGAGAGATCCTCCAGAAGTACATCCAGCGCTTCAACAACACCCGCCTCAAGATCCCCAAGGTCACGGACGAAGCCATCATCTCTGCGTTCTCAGACGGCGTCCGTGATGTCAAGATGAAGGAAGAGCTCGCCATCCACGAGGAGCTCTGCACCTCTCAGGAGTTGTTCAACCTGGCGACCAAGTGCGCAAGAGCTGAGGAGGGGCGCCTCTCTCTCCTTGAGCTGCCAACCGTGGGCACAGAGGAGAAGAAAACCAAGGCCAAGGACGTGAAGCGCAAGGAGGCAGCTGTGCTCGCAGCGGAGCCCGACACCAAGCGGGGCAGAGATCAGCCCGAGTCTTCCAAGAACAGCCGACCATTCTACGCCTTCCACAACCTGAACACCCACAACACCAGCGACTGTGAAGAGCTCAGAGCCATACGAGAAGGACGCTTCGGTCGACGCCCCGAGCGCAGCGACCGGGGCTACGGCCGCGGAGGAGGACGTGGAGGCGGACGCTGGGACGACCGTGGCCCGCTCCAGGAGTGGCGCGACCGGCCTCGTGAGGACCGCTGGCAGGACCAACCTCGCGTGGGTGCCTGGAGGGACCCGCCTCGTGAGGATCGCCCCAAGGCAACACCGGTCTTCCCCCGCTGCCGCCACCAAGAAGGAACGACGACCACCACCAGGACGAGGGGGCTGGGGGCTTCCAGGAGCCGCGTGCAATCACCTGCATCTTGGGCGGCGCCCAGGCCCCAGCCTCTCAGCGCATCTTCAAACAGTTCGCTCGCGAGGTGAACGCGGTGCTCCCCAAGCTCGAGGCCACGCGCCCGCTCAAGTGGTCAACATGTGCAAGTACAACATGGCATCACCACAAGACTCTACAACTCAGAGTATTTATTCATTAGGCTCCGAGGAGCCAAGTATTACAAACATGGGTCTCATGACCCAACATACAGAGCATACAAGCATCAAGCGGAAGCATGAACATGTCTGAGTACAGACAACTACAAATGAAAAAGGCTGAGAAGCCTGACTATCTAAAAGACCCTCCCAAGGGTACAAGATCGTAGCTGAGGTAACAAGCTAAACGTCGAAGTCCATGCGGAACTACTAGCGAGACTAAAGTCTCTCTGCAAAAACATAAATTAAGCAAACGTGAGTACAAATGTACCCAGCAAGACTTACATCAGAACTAGCTACATATGCATCGGTATCAACAAAGGGGGTGGTGGAGTTTAACTACAGCAGGCCAGCTTTGACTCGGTGGCTATCCTAATCTATGACTGCAAGTAACTCTTTTGAGGTGGCGCACACGAGCCCACATATTCACCAATCAATACACCACTATGGATCCGCTCCCGTCTCACTACGAGAAGGCCATCCATAGCACTCATGCTTATCTTGCGCATTTTAGAGTATCCACTTCAAGTTATCTATGAAATGTACAGGCAACCCAGAAGTCCTTTACCGCAGACATGGCTATTCGAATAGATGATGTTAACCCTGCAGGGGTGTACTTCTTCACACACGCTCTCGCCACTTACCACCATGTACACGTCGTGTATCTCGGCAACCTTCAAGCGGAAGCCTGGCGAGGGAGTCGGCCACGACCTGACTAACCGCACAAGTCTCTGGTCCAGGTTTATCGCCTATTCGGGTTCCATCCGCTAGGAGATCTGGCTGGGGTGTCGCTCACGGCCCTAAACGATGTGTACAGGGTTCCAAGCCCACCAAACGGGCGACGCTTGGCATACCCGGCCACGGTAGCTAGTCTGTCCCAACCCCACCTGTACCGGGTGCCACTTGGTAGACTACTAACACTACCTACAAACACCATAAACTAGTTGCAACTCCTGGAAAGAGATCATGTTGATTAATAAGTCGAGAGGGGTCGAGTTACCGGAACCCAATGTGTGGTAGTAACTATTCATGGATCACAAACACAGAACTCAGTTCCTGAGAACGGCTTCAATGAGATAACCCACCATGTACTCCTACATGGCCTCTCACCAATACCTTTACCAAATCGTGTTCACACACTTAGCTCACAACAGTAGGACATGTTCACACACCTCTAATTCACCCCTGATGAATCAGACCTGACTCAAGTCTAGGCAGTAGCAGGCATGACAAACAAGCATCAATGAGTAGGCACATCAGGGCTCAAACAACTCCTACTCATGCTAGTGGGTTTCATCTATTTATTGTGGCAATGACAGATCATGCAGAGGAAAGGGGTTCAGCTGCCGCAGCATGTAATAGTTGAAAACGGTGTTGTCCTAATGCAGTAAAAGAGAGCAGGAGCGAGAGAGTGGGATTGTATAGGAATGAACAAGGGGGTTTTGCTTGCCTTGCACTTCTGAAGATAGTATAGCTCTTCATCGGTGTCATCGATCACGTCATCGGAAAACATCGTCTACTAAGAGGGAACAACCACCAGCAAACACAAAAGGAACCACAATCAATGCAATGCACATCCATATGAATGATATGTCATATTAAATTACTGAATTGACCTAGTCACTACTGGAATCAGCTAATTTGCCATCTGCCAGCTCTTTGCCGTCTGCTAGCTGACGGCACAGAAGCTCTTTGCCATCAGCTACACGTAAGCGGACGACATAGAAAAGGCTGACGGCAAAGAAGCTCTTTGCCATCAGCCACCTCTTTGCCGTCCGCCAGCAGACGGCAAAGAGTGTGGTGGCCCCCACCCCCCGCTCGTTTGAAAAAATCTTAACGGCCCACCTCTTTGCCGTCCGCTAGCAGACGGCAAAGAGGCAAAAAGGCGGACGGCAAAGGCTGGCTGACGGCAAAGAGGGCACTTGCCTAACGGCAGGTACCCCCCCGCCCGTTACTCACTTCGTCCCCGCGCGCCCTTCTCCTCCGACCCCGCCG